>NC_061508.1:171305098-171595994 GCF_022539505.1 Lolium rigidum
CTTGCTTAGTTGATATCCTTGTCATATAGGTATATTCACTTAGTTGCATATCTAGAGAATTTACCTTTGTGTCAAGCCTAAGTTGAAAAAGAACTAAAAATTGGTTAGCACCTATTCACCCCCCCCCTCTAGGTGCGGCATACGATCCTTTCACCCGCGACCTAGCGCTCGAGCCCAGCTGCCAGCTCACCTTCCTCTATGAGGGGGACGGCGAGATGATCGTCAAGGTGTTCGACGATACATCCTACCGCCGACACTACCACACCAGCGAGTCCGGCTCGAACACTGATAGTTAAAATGGAACCCTCCTACCGACAAGGACCGGGATCCACCGTGCTTCTGTGTGTTGGAGATATGCCCGAGAGGCAATAATAAATTAGTTATTGTTATATCTTAGTGTTCATGATAAATGTTTACATCCCATGCTATAATTGTATTAACTAAAACATTGATACATGTGTGTTATGTAAACAACAAGGAGTCCCTAGTAAGCCTCTTGTATAACTAGCTTGTTGATTAATAGATGATCATGGTTTCGTGATCATGAACATTGGATGTTGTTAATAACAAGATTATGTCATTGGGTGAATGATATAATGGACACACAACCAAATAAGCGTAGCATAAGATCAAGTCATTAAGTTCATCTTTCTATAAACTTTCGATACATAGTTACCTAGTCCTTCGACCTTGAGATCATGTAAATCACTTACACCGGAAGGGTGCTTTGATTACATCAAATGCCACTGCGTAAATGGGTGGTTATAAAGATGGGATTAAGTATTCAGAAAGTATGAGTTGAGGCATATGGATCAAGAATGGGATTTGTCCATCCTGATGACGGATAGATATACTCTGGGCCCTCTCGGTGGAATGTCGTCTAATTAGCTTGCAAGCATGTGACTGGGTCACAAGAGATGACATACCACGGTACAAGTAAAGAGTACTTGTCAGTAACGAGGTCGAACTAGGTATGAAGATACCGATGATCAAACCTCGGACAAGTAAAGTATCGCGTGACAAAGGGAATTGGTATCGTATGTTAATGGTTCAATCGATCACTAAGTTACCGCTGAATGTGTGGGAGCCATTATGGATCTCCAGGTCCCGCTATTGATTATTGGCCGGAGAGGAGTCTCGACCATGTCCGCATAGTTCACGAACCGTAGGGTGACGCGCTTAAGGTTCGATGTCGCATAAGTAGATTTGGAATATGAGATGGAGACCGAAGTTTGTTCGGAGTCTCGGATTGGATCCAGGACATCACGAGGAGGTCCAGAATGGTCCGGAGAATAAGATTCATACAAGGGAAGTTGAATTCTAGGTTTCGGAAAAGTTCGGGATTTTTTCGGTGAAAGACCGGGAAGGTTCTAGAAGGTTCCGAGGGTCCCACCAGTGGGCCCACGACCCTAGGAGGCCTAGCATGGGCCGAGGGGATGCACCCTAGCCTAATGGGCCAGGGGCACATGCCCCCCAAGGCCCAGCCGGCCAACCCCTTTAGGGTTTGGGAGGGGGATCAACTTGGAAGGGAAGTTTCCCCCCTTCCCCCTTTGGGCCACCGGCCATGAGCTTGGAGGAGGGGCCAAGGCAAACCCTGGCCGCCCTCCCCCTATATAAAGAGGGGAGGGGCAGGGGCATAGCCCTCCTTCACCCTTGCACCTCTGGCCGCCCTTCTCCCTCCACCGCAAGTCTGCTCCGGCTTAGGCGAAGCCCTGCAGCTTTTCTCCTCCACCACCATCACCACGCCGTCGTGTTGCTGGGATTCCGAGGGGATCTACCACACCTCCGCTGCCCGCTGGAACGGGGAGAGGACGAGCTTCATCGACACCGTACGCACGACCGAGTACGGAAGTGCTGCCGGATTGCAGCACGGGACGATCGACTACATCAACAACGAGATCTAATCTCGTAGGCTTTGAAATCTTCGAGGGTTAGTCTCACATACATCTCGTTGCTTCGATCTTCGTAGATTAGATCTTGCTTCTTCCTAAATTGGATCTTGGTTTTTGTTCATGTTCACGGTAGAAAATTTTTATTTTTCATGCAACGAACCCATCACTGTGGCCATAAGGCTACATGAGGTGAGACGGATCGGCGGCTGCGCCGGTGGAAAGCAGGAAAACCCTAGTCACCCCTCTCTCGCGCGGGAATAAAGGAAATACATTGGGATTTGTGTTCAAATATGCGAACAAAGATAGTAATTGAATATACATGGACTACTTCGATAAATTAGCGAGAAGAGATCTGATTTTAAAAAAGCAATAAAATAAATATCTAGCACCATCTATATCATATTTCCCTAAAAAAGATCGGTCAAGACTATTCATAGTTTTTGGTTGCTGATGTTTCTTGATACTATGAATTATTCATCTCTCCGCTCATAAGTGAAAATGTTCTGGTAAATTAAACTAGTGTACCGAAGCGTCTTATGTATATTTTGAGACAGAGGTAGCGTAAAGTATGATCTACATAATTATTGCATAAGCAATCCTCTAGTTCATGGGTAAAGTTATGTGGTTTTGTTGGCGAGGCGTGTTTTCATGTGTATTATCTTCTGATTTACTTTTTGGTACACTAGACACCCAGGCTATTTATCTCAACTAGCCTTTGGGAAAATGTGGCAGGATATACACAAATAGATATTTCAGACACCTTCTACCTGTGCCTTTACCGAGGGAAGAATGGGGAGGCGGGGTGGAGTACTAAAGTAGTATTTATGGTTGCAATTTTAAAATAAATGCTACTGTATCAAGCAGTATTTAAGCTACCTGCAACTTGTGTCGACGCTACACGATGGATCAGATTACCTTATAAATTTATGTGTTCACTAAATTAACACTTAAATTAAAACATGCGACTAACATAATTCGCAAAAAAACAAGCGACTAAGACAAGACATTTCGTACAATGCAAAGAAATATATCTGTATAGCGAAGAAAATCATCTGTTAGTTAAGAGTATGTGGATTGGATCTCTCTTTCTTTTAATTTCTCTCTTTTCTATATCAACAATCACCCTTCGATCTAGGAATGGTTTCCTAGATACAGGATGAGTCTTTACATAGCATGAGATCCCACTCGATACTGAACATCAAATTTTCTGTAAGAAGAAAAAAAAAATCCATCTTACCATCTAAATATTTTGACAAACACCTTTGGCATACCCGAAAAAGGGATTTTTGTAGAATCCCGTAGAATATACTACTCCGTACCTCTGTTCTGAAATGTATTCCTTTTTAGCTTTTTATACAGAAAATGATTTACATTACGAATTTCTCCGATTCATATTACTTGTCACTAGTGTGGATGTATTTAAACTAAAATATGACTAGATACATCTATATAGTGGCAACTAAAATCGGAGGGATTAAAATAGAATTGTTTTGTATATATTTTTTTTCGCAAAATTGCTGAGTTCCGAGCAAAACCGTGTGTCTAGAATATGGGCAAAAGGTTTACGACCCGCGAAAACCAACCCGGCAAGGCAGTCCCGACAATCCCGATCAGTCAAACAAATCCCCACCACCTCACTTCACTTGAACTCCGACTCGTCCTGCCCTTTATAACAAGGCTCGCCTCCCCGCCTCTCACCACCACCACCACCAGTCCACCACCTCTCTTACACCTCGCGATCGAGCAATCCTTGACTAGTCACTTCCTCCGATCGAACCGACCCCGATTTAATTCTTCCCTTTTCACGGCAATGGAGAGCGTGGAGGGGAACGGTGGCGGCCGCGGGAACCTGCAGCTGCTGGTGTCGGAGCTGTGCCGCGTCCAGGAGCTGGTGCGGCAGCTCGAGCTGCACCTGCAATCGCCGGACACCTCCGTCGACATGTGCCGCGCCCTCTCCGCGCAGATCGTTGCGCTCACCGACAGGTCCATCGGCTTCGTCGCCGCGCATTTTCCCGACGCAGCGCCCACGCCATCCACCACCTCCAGCCCACTCAGCGACGTCTCCGACCAGCCCTTCAGGACCAGCACCAAGAAGAGGAAGGCGACGGCGAGGTGGACGAGCCAGGTCAGGGTGAGCGCGGCGGGCGGCGCGGAGGGGCCTGGCGACGACGGTCACAGCTGGAGGAAGTACGGGCAGAAGGACATCCTCGGCGCCAAGCACCCCAGAGGGTACTACCGCTGCACCCACCGCAACTCGCAGGGCTGCGCCGCCACCAAGCAGGTGCAGCGCGCCGACGAGGACCACGCGCTCTTCGACGTCGTCTACCACGGCCAGCACACCTGCATGCCCACGGCCGGCAGGAGGCCGCCGCCGCCAAACCAGCACAACCCGCACGCGCAGAGCCTGCTGCACAGCCTCAGCGCCGGCCTCACGGTGGACACAGACAACGGCGGCCTGCACGGCGCCGTCTCGCCGCTCACGCCCGAGAACCGCCCGGTGGTGGCGCGGGGACAGTCGATGGCCTCGCCTGTGGCTTCAGACTCCAACGGTGGCCTGGCCATGTCGCCGTACCCGGTGACCGCGTACACGGAGTGGCTCTCCGACGGCGACCTGCAGGAGGTGGTGTCAGCGTTCACGGCCGTGTCGGCACCGGCGCCCGCGCCCACAATGGACGCCGAGTTCATGCCGTACTGCCTCTTCGACTACGACCTGACATTCAACGTCGACGCGCAGCCGAGCCTCTTCCCGTGAGGAAGAACAGAGGATTTAAGCGCAAGTGTGACCACCCCGCCCCTGCCTGCCCATGGTACTATTGACAGGCACGAGGGAAGAACAGAAATGTTTCTTCCTAATCCTAAGAACAGATCAATGGAGATAACTATGCAAAAAGCCTTAGGATATCTGAATAGCATATTTCGTTCCATTCTTTTTTTTCTTCTTTCTTTCTAGACTTTTCTTTGGCTGAATTTTGTTCATTTGTTATGCAAGGAAATGGAAAAATAATACTCCCTCCGTCCGTTAATAGATGTCCAGTGGTTCGTTTAAATTTGGATGTATCTATGCCTAAAAAATGTCTATATACATTCAAATTTAGACAAATTTTTGACATCTAAAAATGGACAGAGGTAGTAAGATGTTCAGATTTGTGTTCTGCCGAATCCAAGAACTGATTTTACCAGAACAGCCCGCTCTTTGGACATTAGAGAACTCTTCACTTCAAAATTTCGGTTCCTTTCTGCCAAGTCTGTAGGAAAAACATTCTCCTCATAGCATCAATCAAGTGTTCTGACATTTTTTGTCACATGGAACATAGCAATACCTTCAGACCGTGGGTACAACAACCTAATCACTGGCACCAAACCGTTTACAGCATCCGGCAGAGCCCAGCCAAATATACTGGACTACCGCATCGACTGAAGCACCGAACACCGCTAGGGCGTGGGCAACAATATTAGTACAATTACTGGGGCTAAAAGTTGCTGAAACGCGTTGAAATTTAGACGCATAAAATTCCTGGCGTCAATGCACCAGGACGCAATGGACTGAACAATCATACTCGTCACTAATAAGAGCATTAGCAACCAGTTGTCAATCAGTTTGAACCTCAACGTCAACCATTCCCCGAATGTTCTGCCTTTTGACACAAAGAAACGTTGCAGCATGTAAAAAATCTGAACAGAATGATAAGACTTACGTTTCTTGCTTTCAGACACTATTATAATAAAAAAAATCATGCAGGCAACGCGTTTAGGAGTCTCGGTGAAGGAGAAAAAGCATGCAGAAATGTACAACCACAGCAGTTAGTTGTCTGAATATGTCTACAGAGTTCCTACTGAAAGATGGGTTACATTACAAAGCTCAGGCCAGGTCTGGGTTTTATAGCTGCAAAAGAATTTCACTCTAACATCAACAACATAACTGCTGATGATTGTGTGTTCAAAACATATATATTCTGCAGCTTCTAATGCTTTGGCTTCAATAAATCATCAATGAACATAATGCAATCCCTTCTCCACCACTCTACGATGAAGCCTTCAATAGGCCAATGCAGAAATCCTCGATGATATCAAAGACTCTAGTGCCGTGTTGTGGGCTGCAGATCCAGAAAGAAGAATCTCACCAAACTGAAGGAAGGCTTTATCAACTTGGTAGAAAGAAGTTGTGGTAGGCAGAAAAGTGAATTATCATTCCTAAACCTTTATCAATCTGGTCCATTACCCCCATATTTGCAAGGCTTAAAAATCTTCAAAGGCCATAAGAACACCCCTATAAAGAATCTAGTAAAATCCTATACAAACTATCTGCTTCCAAAATACATAGCATGTGAAAATCATTAAAAATATACTATAACAATTAAAGAGATCTCTAATGGCGTGGCATAAGATGCTATGGGGTGTAAAGAATAAAGAAGCTACGAACCCAAAAAAGCCCTCTGTGGAATCAGCTCCAGCATTGTTTAGAATGGCATCTCCGCCCGGATGTTCCTCCACATAAGGAGTGACATCATAAACCTGGTTCAACCACCAAATACAAATTTATAAGGCTGTAATTTTATCATACAAAGGCAAGGAGGAGACCATTTCTTTCAACAACCTTATCCTTAATAATTATCCAACAATCCTTCCTCGTGTTGTGTTCTGAGACTTCCTCCTTTGAAAAGCTAGTAGATGTCTGAACGCAGAAAGACAAACGGAACAAGAATTTTGCATAAAATCTTCAAGGTTTATAACATAAAGTTAGTTTTATGATGTAATTTGAGAAATGGTGCCCATTAAAAAAACTGCCTAGTAGTACTGCAGCATGGCTAAAAATACTAGCTATTGAATATGACAATGAAAGATGAACAGTTTACCTTTCCAGTAGAACCTGATTTCGTTTCTTTTGCTTTGCCTGCAACATAGTAGTAGTTATAAATCTTCAACTTCTTTTCTTTTTTTGAGATAGCTTACCACATGTGCCATGATGTTACAAAACTTCAGCTTGTACCTTTTTTCTGGGAATTTGGGATTATAAACCAAACTCCTACTGCCAGAAGCATGAGAAGTGAGATGATGATAATAATTTCCATCTTGCTCCTCTGGTATTATAGAACTTTCCAGTGATGCAAGTAACTCTCTGCAGTAAAGGGAAAAAAAGGTCAACAGAGTAATCGACAAGATGAGAAAATGTTAAGCTTAGGGTTTTAATCACCAATCAAAAAATCACAGAACATGAGACATTGTTGCCAAGGAATAACTGAAGCATCTCAATATTCAAAATGATCATTACATGGCAGTACCATAGCATTGCTTACAAATTACGAGTACAGGGAAGACAGAGAAAGAAGACATGAGTTAATGCAAACAACAATCCCTTTATATAATCAGAATATCATGCAGTAAAACAACTGTGCAACTAAATAAGCGTTGCAAGATCTACGCATAACACAATCAATGTCAACTGACTCCCAGTGGGTACACTGGGAATTGCCATGCTCTGGTGCTAGGGTGTCAATAGACTTGGCAATCTTTCTGACAGTATCATACGGGGCATCTGTTGCTAATCAATAGGTTGCCTTCACAGATGCCTAGGATCTTTGTAGGCTTACCCTCTCCCATGTCTCAATTTCTTTATATGAAGCATGAACTAAAAATCTGGTGGGTTGATTCGTCAAATGGGGGTGGCGGCAGGGGGGGGGGGGCGCGGCGTCATCGGCAGCTTTAACGGAAAAATAATGGACTTCCGCAGCAAATCCTATTGGCAACTCAGATCGAACCTACGCGCCGAAAGAACCTAGTCGAAACACGGATTGATGATGGAGAGACGGGGAGGGTGGTGGACTGGATTTTGATTTCGCATGCTCCCTGCCCCGCATCAAAGAAAGAAAGCATGCGAACAAGTTATCAAGTTAGGGTTCCTTACCGACGAAAGTAAAAGTCGATCCACGGTAGTCGAGCACCAGGCCACCAGTTGAGTCTCGTCGCCGTTCCACACAACCACTTGCGAACAAGAAGAGATAAGAATCGAAAAGGCTCGAGTGAGCTCCGGCCCGATACGGTAGACTACAGCTCTTCGTCGAGTCTCGTAGGCGTTTTGGCTGACCTCGTTGATCACGCTTTCGGGTGTAGCTTCTTCGGTAGTTCGTGTGGGTGTGTGGTGTCGTTCTGTAAGCTGGGTTCAGCACTTTGTATCATTCTCGTCGTTGGTGGCTTTGTTAATTTAAAATTGGGCACTTGAGTACCTCTTATCTCTACTACTTAAAAAGACTAAAGTGGTTCCTTATTCTGCCATCACAATACGTTTCGTAGTTCTGCTTCGTCGTTCCTTTCCGTCGCGCTTCCTCGTCCGTCGTCCACATGGGCCAGGCCCAATGTAGTAAAAAACGATCGTGGTCGATTCCTATCTCTCCTCCCCTCCAGATCCAACCCTCCCCCGCTTCCTCTCCCGTCATTCATCTCTTTTGCGGGGCTCGCCGCCACCCCCTGCCTAGATTCCTGCAGCCGGAGTTGAATCCTCTGCCCACCGCACCGTTTCTTGGCCAGATACGGAAGATTGATGCGCCTTTGGCCCGCAATGGACGGCGCCGTCCCGAGCACTGGCCCGGGGAACGGCGGCCAGCTAGGTTCGGCACAATCCGCGCGGAGGCTCCACCCCATGTGGAGTGGTGGTTGCGGCAGTCGGATGTTGTCGTTCGGCTGCGGAGGCCCGGATGCGATGGTGATAAGGGAAGACAAGGTGGAGCTCGACTACGGCCAGCTCGAGTGGCCTCCTGTCGTCCCCTGATTCTGGGCCTTTCTTGGCTGCTTGGCGCAGAGGTCCGTCTAATACGTTGATATCAAACTTCGTGAGTACTTTATAAGCATTCCTCTATCTTCCTGATGATAAGATGCGTCTCAGTTAGCTAGAGATGGTGCACATGCTCCTTTTCTTCCTGATTATAAGATGCCTACATTCATTTTTCAAGTTTCACTGACATAGAAGTAGGTTGACACATTCGATTACTCATGAAGGCCATGTGTGCGTGTGCGCGGGATGATGAGGTTATAAAGATTGGGAGAACCTAGCAAAGATGAAAAAACGAATAACTAAGTAGTCATCTTTATGCAGACCAGGCTTCGTCTGTTCAAATCAGAATTTACATTCTCTTCTGAATCTTGAGGTGAATTTATTAAGTACTTGAAATCTTAGGTCTGTTATCAGTGTTTGGTTCTTGGATTTCACCTCTGGTGTGTGTTCCAGATGCAGAGATTTTTACCCTCCACCTAGATTGCACTGTATTTTTTTATACTCTACCCATACATTGGATTTTTTTGTGGATGTTCTTTGTTAATGAAGGCCACTCCTGCTGTTATGTATCTACATGTTCTAGACATTGGTTATGAATCGTGATATTTTCAGATATTCTGTATTTGGTTTTATGTCCAGTATATTTCTAATTGGTACTGCATACAAACAACAGTCTTCTACAATTTTGATTAGAAATATACGGTGGAGTATCCTAGATCCCACATCATCGTGAGATTGTTTTGGGATTTCTGTTGCCACCTTTTGGTTTCATAGTTAGCTCTCTTTACTTTCCCGGAGTTATCGATATTCACATCAACAAAAGTATTTCTATAATGTAAATTGGTTGGTCATACCTTACATTACTTCTGACAATAAAACCCTGCTCTGCAGCTCTACGATGATTGAATTTGGATGGTCCGATGAACAAACATAAACCACTGTGTCTTGCAGCAAGTAGGGTGATTTTTTTTTGTCACGTATCTAAAAGGTTATTTCTATGAATTGACACTAAGATGAACCTGGGAGTCCTTTTCACTTGCTTAAATGGACTGATTTCTCCTTTTTTTATCAGTAAATAAATTAAATAGATATGAGCAACGACTTCATCCATTACTACCTGCGCAGGTTGAGGACACATATGAGCAACTGGCACTGGCTCTTGGGGAGGCAGCGACAGTGGACCTGTTCAAGAGGTCGGTGTTCTTTGTGTCCATCGGGAGCAACGACTTCATCCACTACTACCTGCGCAATGTGCCCGGCGTCCAGATGCATTACGTCCCATGGGACTTCAATCAGCTTCTTGTTAATTCAGTGAGGCGGGAATCAATGTCTGGTGCTTGCTCCTGCGTTTATATTATGCCATTGTTCACCTTCTTATTGATTACCAGTGTGATGTGTATTGTCTCGTAAGTCTCTAGAATTGGGTTTCACTTGCTGGAGTTGCGCCATGCATAGTTATGGTGTAGGGATCTCTGTAACTATGAGTTGCATTTTGGACAAAAAATGGATTTAAATGAATGAACATTGTTGTATCCTTGTTGATTTGCAGTTCTGTAACATCAGTTCCTTCACTTTTGGTTTACCTATGAATAGTTCTTACTGCCAAATTTGTGGGTATTGCTTGTACAATGCATAGGTACTACAGATGCTAAGTGTTTCGGACTGATGTTAACTGCAGCATTTTGATAAAATATGAAATTCAAATGATTGGACCTATTATCCCAAGCCTGCAGTGAGTTAAAATGGTGTTTGTAGGTTGTATTTTGTCTTGTTTAAACTGAATGATGTGTTTGACTAACTGAAATGGGCTGTACTTAATTTTTGAAGCTGATTCTGGTGCCCTCATTTTGGAAGTTCAAGTCTGGTACTTTAAGCTCAAATGTGGAACACATTGCACATTTATCTCAAAGTGTTCAACTGTCTGTGACCCGGCCATGTAATAGCATGCTGCTCGGTTCATGCGTCATGGATAAGTGGATAACTTGGTTGTCTGTACCTAATTTATCTCCCTTATTTTTTTTTGAGGAGATTTATCTCCCGTATATAATCTTAAGAAGAGCATGTGATGCACGGTGATTGAATTTGCACATAACTGTAGTTTGTTGTATTCTCCCACTAAGAAACTGTAAACAGTATGGTGAAGTGCACATGAATTCTGATCGTGCACCTATTTTAACAGAATACTGTAACATATAATCTTCTAAAGCACTTGTAAATAAAATAGTTGTCGGGTGTCAGTCGTTGCAGGTTCAAAATTTCACACTATTGACAACTTTGTATGGTTAAGGAATTATTTTCCAATTGTTTGCACTTTTTAAGGAGAATGACTTTGATCACTTATGATAGATGCTCTGCCGGTAAGTTTCTCTGGACCAAGAAAATAAATTCTTCTAGCAATAACAATTCCACGTAATTTGTGCATACGTACATATGGCCAATAAGAGTTCTCGGCGTGAGAGTGATTCGCTCCATCTTGATTAGCACCTTCTTAAATGATATTTGCATATTAACCCTGGTGGCTCGGAGAGAGTGACAAACACATGGCTCTATTTTGAATTAGAAAATTGCACCAAGGCAAATAGTTGAGGCATGATTAACATAATTAGCTATATTTGCTTCTTGTTGCAGCAAACTATACTGCTAGATGTTTGTTTAATTTCATTTATATTAGAATATCTTAAGCGATAGGCCATAAAGTTAAAGCATTTTGATATAGAAGGTCTCATCCTTCCGAGAGGGTTTACTCAAAATTAGTTTGTGTTTTTTTAAAAATTTCCACGGGAGATAAGAGATAGGTGGATATTTTATTTGTGCCAATATATACTACCTGTGCTCTCCCTAACAAAGATACAGTCTAGAGATATAGCGTTGCAGCATGCAATAAGTCACCATTCTTCTCATGTCTATTATGCCTTGCCCATCAGTTCTCACTTTTTTAGTTTTCAGAACAAGCTGCAATTTTTTTTTAATTCTTATTGTGGTAGTTGCATCTTTTTCGTAAAATATAAACTTCTGTGAGATTTTGACCTTTAACTATCCAGAATAATAAAACTTGAGTGCAATTATTTTTATGCACTCTTGCTGTTTTTCATGTAGTTTCAGCAATTGTAACATATTAGTCACCGGCACACGAGGACACTATGTGATTTGATCATAAGAAAGGTAAGTGGCTTTTGAAAACTAAGCTATACAATTAATATATTTTCTGAAAAATAGTACATCCTTGGATTCTTCACGTTTCTGATCAAGGATGAGATGTGGGCGACAGTTGCCTCCCTGCTTTATTCGTGTGTCTGGTTGAGGAGTAGATGCAGGCGCCGGTGCGCCACCTCTGCTCTCCGTTCAGATTCAGGCTCGTGCATCTCTACACCTGCCGGTCTTCCAACAGTGTGGAGACCACTACAGACAATCGGACACCACCATCCTAAGGCATAATGTGTGGAAGGGTAAAGAAGCCGAAATAAGAGCCTGATTTGAATTCAATGTACTACCACGGTTAAAAAATAGAAGAATAGTATGGGTCTAAGATTCCACATAAAGGTTATTTTTGCAACATATTTTTTAAGTTATGTGGTTATTGCGTCGAAATGTGAAAGTCATTTGCTAAAATAGTTCCTCCACGTTAATGTATTGTGCTTGTGTTCATATAGTGCTGATGGTTATATCACAATTGCAGGAAAGCTCTTTTGATATGGTCACTTCTTCAGGTATTCAATCTTCTCCTAGGTGGATGAGTCAATATGTTCATCTAGATATACTCTTCTATTTCAGTGTCAGCTAGCTGTTAAATTATTTTAGTTCTCTGCTCTGCTTGATGAACATTCCTCACAATAGGAAACCGATGTTCATGACGAATGATCATCTCTTAACGCAGCTATGTGCATGTATTTGCATGTGCAACCCAGTAGGCGAGCTACCTGTGGTGGTCGACATGGACTATGTACAGTTGATCACTGTTGTGCTAAATACTGTGTTCATCTGTTAAAGGTATGCCAAAGAACTAGAGTGTACTTGTGTCACATCAACCTGGGGCATACATTGAATGGAGCGATCTTCTCTCTTCTGTTAAATGCAAGCAACAAAGGTAGCAATTAATTGGTGGTATGTGCTGACATTTATTTTTGCTGTGAGAATTACTGAAGAGCTGAATAGTCGTCGGGGTGAGCCAATGACTGAATTGAAGAGAGAAGATCGGATAGGAGGGATGGCCACATGATGAACTGAATGTTGTGTGTGTGTACTGTTAGAGTTGGTTCGTTAACACTTGTAAACTTTGTTTAGAGAAATTATTGGCAGAGAATGTCGAAGAGGGATTGATGTTTGGATTGCATATTTTGGGTCTATGACTTTAAGAACAATGTTAATTTTCGGATGATATTTTACCAATTCAAATTTCAGTTTAGTGCTTGCTCCAGACGTGACAAGAAAATATGTCTTCTAACCATGTATGACAAATCATAACTCATGTTTGATAGGTCATCTTGATCTCCCTATTCGTTTGAACATGGATCTATAAATAATACATTTTGAAATGTCGGCAAGTATGAAGCATTGGAAAATTATATTAAACGATGATATAAACTTGAGGTATTTTTCGCGAAAACGCAAAAAACTTTGCGTTTCGATGCAAAGCTTAACGTAGTTCAGCAATCATGCGAACACATAAATTTAAATTTATTGTTTGTACTCCGTTATAAAATTTGATATCCCGTGGCAACGCACGGGCAATTGTCCTAGTCTAAAAAAAGGGAGGGGGGAGAAGAGAGAACACAATGACTTCCTTTGGGTTTAGTTTGGCTGCACTAAACAATTTAGAAGTACATACTTTGTTTGTTTCAGAATATATGTATGGCGCATTTCGCCAAAGATAGAATGTCTTTCAGCAAAATTTCTCCACCATATGCGGAAGTAATTTCCATAAAGAAAAATTAAATTTAAAATAGAAGAAATTGATGGGTCAAGTTGTATTTGGTTAAGGATGTCAATATTATTAAATAGTGTACCCTATGGGTAGAGTATGAGCATATTTTTGTACTTGGAAAATCGTGAATATGCTACATGCAATATCTCGTACTCGTGGGTATACCTAAATCTTACTCATTTTAGTCTAAAATGTACGTGTGTGCTTCACTTATTGAGTTGAGACAATTGTATTGTCATGTACTTGGGTGCAGTTATTTATCGAGTTGAGAGAATTGAGGGGAAAGAATAGAGGAGGGGGCACCGTGAGCAGCAGAAAGGAGAAATGTAGGAAAGCAGAGTAGATAGTGTCTGCTGTTTTGCCCTCCTCATGATGCCGGATGAAGTATCCAATCTAATCAGCATTGCTGAGTTCCATATTTAGTTTTTGTTAGCTGCTTGACTCCTTCAAGTGTCTACATACTACATGAAGTAAGTATTTTCCATCCGTGACTCATAAATTGTATGCATAAAGAAGCTAAATATCTGATCACTTTCACCATGAGGGCATGAGAATAGTAACACATTAGGACAGTAGGTTATGGTTTCAAGATTACAAAGTAGTTGATTCCTTCTGCGTATTAAGTTGACTTCCATGATCATGAATGTACTTAAAAATTTATTTAGTTAACATACAATGTGTTGTTCCGTAATGAAAAAATGTCATTTGAAAATAATTTAGTATAAGTAGGATAACTGGATAAAGAAATTCTAAAATTTAGTGAAATCTGAATCATTAAGTAAGCAACATTTTGTTACTCCATATATGAACCATTATTTTTTCATGGTGATTGTAGTGGTGTTTGATTTGCGGATAGATGAATTTCAATAGGGACATGTGATAATTTATTATCCACTTGTCATATCAATATCAAAAGACCTTTGAATCCTTCCATTTTCCCGTCACCGGGGATCCCTTTTAATGAGGAAGAAAGTGTAATAGAAAATACCCCCTTTTCTTCCATGCCTCATTTAATTGATAAAACCATTGTTTGGTCCAGTCTTGATTGCGCTGTACTCTTGCTTGTAGCAATAGTTCTCAACTTGCCCAGGTTTGTAGTACAAAACACACCCATCTTCTGTGTCCAGAACATCCTTCCCAAGGCATGTGTAGGTGTTTGGATTTAAAACAATTGAGCTAATTGAACCAATGTTTGTTATTAAAGGTGTCTATTGTTATTAGACCAACAATTGTTCATTCTTCGTGTGACCTTTTTCTTACTCCTGAAAGGAAAAGAAGACGTGAGCTTGCTGGAGGGGCACAACAGGTTTCTCGAGCCAGAGAAGGTTGCAAAAGTATTAGAGCATGAGAAAACCTGATTGTATACAACTGTTGATGAATTCAGTGATTACCAATAATCATTTCCGAAGTATTTTAAAATCATTACAAGTTTGCTGAACTACTTTGCAATCGGATCTTGTAGTCCACAACTTGAGTGGATGTGAGGGTAACGGAGCTGAAGACAAAGCCAGATGCAAAGTGCTCATCCCACTTGTAGTTTTGTTGGTATAATAAGCGAAAATGTATGTGTGCATGATCAAGTAGCCAAGGGGAGGAGGACAAGATGGATGCTCTAGCATTTGGTTCTCAAGTCACAATGTACATATTTTCTATGCTATTCCGGTTGAGTTAATATTTCCTACATCTCATGTGTTTGTTTAGACAATTGTTATTTTCCGGAAATTCAATTCGGCTACAGGGTGAATATGCTCCCTTCACCAAAAAAATCATATTTCGAAGTGTCAAAATTTTTTGAAAAAAAATCTACATGTACATCTCCGCAATACATGTGCATTCATCAAGTTTCACGAAAAACCAATATTTCTTGTGGTCTATGTAAAAAGAGAAAATTTATCTTGTGAATTTTTTATTGTTTAGCGCTGAATTTTGTCTTTTTACACACGATGCGTGACAAGTAGATTTTTCGTGAAACGACTTTGTGAGCGCGTAGCACGTGAAGATGCATGTGCGATTTTTTAATTTCAATTTTTTGAAATTTTAAAATGTGTGTAAGATGCATTTCAAAATAGAGGAATCATATGCTCCCATGTTCCAAAACACCACTCCTGTTATTTCCCGCCTATCGCAGGTAACAGTGATCTTCAAGTTATTTTACTACAATAAAATGAAGAGAAAAATGCTTGTGACTGATGAGCGCAGATTGCACACCATTGGGGAACCCCAAGAGAAATGTATGATGAGCACAACAGCAAATTTTTCCTCAGTAAGAAATCAAGGTTTAATCAACCAGTAGGAGAAAGACGTGACTTCGAAGGTGTTGCTAGCTGATGATACGTCCCAAACGTATCTATGATTTTTGATGTTCCATGCTTGTTTTGTTACAATTCTTATATGTTTTATGTGCATTTTTGCACACTTTTTAGCATTTTCTCGTAACTAACCTATTAACGCAGTGCCGGTTCCTATTTTCTGCTGCTTTTGTGTTTCGGAAAAGTTGTACATGAAAGTTTCTCGGAATTGGATGAAACAAAAGCTCGAGTCTTATTTTCCGGAACGAAGACAGAGTTAGAAGGACACGCGCAGGAGAGCTGCCACGGGGCGAGTACATAGGGCGAGCGAGGCCCCACCTTTGGCCGCGCCTGGCCCATGTACTGGCGCCTCGTTGCCTCGTTTGCTCCGCCGTTTCGCCTATTTATTCCTCGTGTCGGGAAAACCCCATGGACGAGAGCCTCCATCCACGAAAAGTTCCGACACCGCCGTCAACCGAAACCCTAGTTCAGGAGGGTTCTGCAGTCCATCCCGGCACCCTGCCAGAGAGGTAAATCACCGCCGGAGGCCTCTACATCGTCATGTCTTCATCCGAGGTGATGCGTGAGTAGTCCTTCACGGGACCATGGGTCCATAGCAGTAGCTAGATGGTTGTCCTCTCCTTGTTGTGCTTCATATATAGATCTTGTGAGCTGTCTAACATGATCAAGATCATCTATTTGTAATTGCTACATGTTGGTTTGATGTGGATCTGATTTATAGAGAGATTGCTTTGGTTGAGATTATGTATTATGTTATTATGATCTTGCATACTCTCCGTTTCTAGTAGATGCTCTGGCCAAGTAGATGCTAGCGACTCCAAGAGGGAGTATTTATGATCGATAGTGGGTTCATGTCTCTATTTAACTATGCGAAGGGACCTTGTTCTCTACGGTTGTAGATGTGTTGTTGCTACTAGGGAGAAAACAGTGGTGTTCTATTCAAGGGTAGTTTCATCGTTTACTTTACACATATTGCTTAAAGCGATAGTCCGTTGCTTACAACTTAATACTGGAGGGTGTCGCGGATGCAATCCTGAAGGTGGATTATTAGTCATAGATGCAGTTGGATTACGGTCTATGTATATTGTTGTAATGCCCGCATACTTTTATAGCATGTATTCTGCACCAACATTTAGCGTAGAATCTTTGTTTGTCAATTGCACATCTGTAATTTGTTTACCCAGCATATTTATTTTATTGGGGAGGTGCCTCTAGTGAACTGTGGACCCCGGTCCTTCTTCTTTTAATTGCAATCTTCTACAATATTTTCTGTTCTGTTCTCTGCAAACAATTCTTTTTCCACACGGTTCGTTTAATCCTTTGTTTTCAGCAAAACCAGTGAGCTTGACAACCTCGCCGAAAGTTGGGGACAAAGTACTTGGTTGTTTGTGTGTAGTTCTCCACGTTGTTGTTGACGCCGACAGTGCGCCCCGCCACGAGTTGGTTCGCAACACCTCGGGAGAGAACGTTTTTCTCCTATTGGTCGATAAACCTTGGTTTCTTACTGAGGGAAAACTTCCTGCTGTGCTCATCATACCTTCCTCTTGGGGTTCCACTCAACGTTGCGCATAAATTCTCCTTCATCAACTCCACACTCAGCAGCTGACTATTGGCGGGGCGCACAACAACAACGTGGAACTTGCACACAACACAACCAAAATACTTTGCCCCAACTTTCAGTGAGGTTGTCAATCTCACCGGTTTCGCTGCATGCAAAGGATTAAACGTATCGAGTGGAGAGAGATATTTGCAGTAATTAAAGAGAACAGTGCTTGCGAAAAGTAAATAGAACAAGATCGCAGTAGATGAATTTATGAGTGTAAAAGAAAGGATCGGGTCCATAGTTCACTAGAGGTGTCTCTCCATAAAGATAAATAACATGATGGGTGAACAAATTACAGCTGAGAAATTGACAGAATACCGACCATACATGACAAGATGATTACTATGAGATTCGTTTGGGCATTACAACATAATACATAGACCGTATCCAACTGCGTCTATGACTAATAATCCACCTTCCAGTTATCGTCCGAACCCCTTCCAGTATTAAGTTGCAAGCAACAGATTATTGCATTAAGCAATGTGTGTAAAGTAAATAATAGAATTGTCCTTGGATAAAACATTGTTGTTTTCTCCCTAGTAGCAACAACACATCTACAATCTTAGAAGTTATTGTCACTCTTCCAGAGAACTAGAGGCATGAACCTACTATCGAGCATAAATACTTCATCTTGGAGTCACAACCATTTACTTGACCAGAGTATCTACTAGCAACAGAGAGCATGCAAGATCACAAATAACATATGATAAATATATAATCGATCTCAACATAGTATTCAATATTCATCGGATTCCAGCAAACACAACATGTAGCATTACATAAGGATGATCTTGATCATGTAGAGCAGCTCACAAGATCTAAACATGAGGCAAAAATTGGAGAAGACAACCATCTAGCTACTGCGATGGACCCATAGTCCAGGGATGAACTACTCACGCATCACTTCGGAGGCGGGCATGGCGATGTAGATACCTCCGGCGATGATTTACCCCTCCGGTAGGTTGCCGGGAAGAGCTTCAGAACCCCCCCCCCCCAAGCTAGGGTCTGCAATGGCGGCCGCGATGGAACTTTTCGTGGATGGAGGCTCGGGTGTTTAGGTTTTTTCCGAGATCGTGAATAAATAGGCGGAAGAGCGAGGTCGGTGGAGGCCAGGGTGGCTGACAAGGTATCGACTTGTCAATGCCTACAGATTTTAGACTAGGGTTTTTAGGGAAGTAAAGGGCAAGTTGATCTCAAAGGTTCAGCCGGAAAAGTACTCGACTGCTAAGAAATTAGGGTTGTGTTGACAATGAAATCGATCCTCTCTTTGTCCCTCGATTCCCCCTTATATAGGAGGCGGAGCCAAGGGTTTCGTGATGTATAAGTTACAAAGTCCGGGAGACTCTTTGAGTTCATCCCGTAATAGTTACAAGTCAGTATTCCTAATACAACTCTATCTTTCCCTAATTATCTCATAACTGGGCTTCCGGGGTTTATAAACTTCGGGTCGTGGGCCTTCGATAAACCCCGGGTACTATCTTCGGCGGGCCCACTGAGAATGCCTATGTCAGTAGCCCCCGAGATTTTGCTTGAATCGAAGAATCAAGGAAAATCTCCATCTTTATAATCATCATATGTCTTCTTCGAGTCAATAAATAACTTTCATAAAACAGTCGTATATTGTACAGGGATAACGGTAGTTGGGGCTGGTTCATCCGACGGATCGAGTACCGGTTAAGCTGCTCTTGTGGGAATCCGCAAAAACCTACTTCAAGATCACGTCCCTAGACATGATCTCGGGATACCGGCGTAATTCGACATGTGCCTCTTAAGGTCTTACTAGATGCCGAATTCCGGTCATGTTTTATCGGGTACCTAACGCGTCCGTTAGGATTTTTCTTCGTATCTGTTGATACGGAAAAAAGTAGCAGAACGCTTTCAGAGGCGATGCCACGCCGCGCAGGACGGATCCTGGGGACTTACCTTCGCAAAGTATTGCGGCATTCAGAGATTAATTCACGACTGAGGCGCTCTGAGAATATATTGTCGAGTGCCTTTTTCGGCTGCTGGAATAGCACATTTATTCGAGTCAACGGATGACATGGGTATACCCTTCGGATACCCATTATTAGTATACCCGGATCGGCTCGGCCCAATATGGAGAAGGCCCAACAAGGCCACCCGAAGAAGTAGTCGACTAGGACTCTTGTAAAACCCTAGGCTGGTTGCATATATAAATCTAGCCAGGGCACCCGAAATAAGGAGGAGAACAGATAGACAGAAGATAGACAACATAGCTCCGCCTACGGCGGCACCCTGTAAACACATCTATGATCATATACTGGATTGCTAGCAGCACATAGGGATCCTCCACCGAGGGGACCCGAAGCTGGGTACGTCGTGTGCCTAATCTCGTCCCCGGAATCTCCATCGTCGCTCTTCCCGAAAACCCTAGTCTACAATACATAGGCATTGCCGAGGTGATCCCTCGTCAATTGGCGCCGTCTGTGGGAATCAGCGACGGTTGGGTTTTGTCATCCGGGCGAGATCTATCGAGCTTATCGTCAACAACGATCAGATTGCATCTAGTCGACTTTGGGGCGCTTCATCTTCATGGCCAAGGATGGACTACTTCGGGTATGCAGCGGGGCTCTACATCAACTACTACGCCTCCTGTGCGTGGCTGCCGAGCTAGAGCACCAAAGAAGAAAGGAAATAAGATTGAGTTGAGATTGGATCTTATACGGCTAGCATAACTGTCCATGAGGCGCACACGAAAGCAGAAGCGCCAAGGCGTGCATGGATTTTTCGGCCGGGTGTAAATCGCGTGCCTCGATCGGAACACCATATCACAATTTCCTTTTACTATAGTCTATTTTCGATTATTCTATTCAACCTACTAATCGTGTAATATCTAAGTTGATTTTCATGCAACTACGGGGAGGAGTTAATCTAACCATCCAGGCGAAAGCAGCCAAAGGAGCAAACTTATGCAGTATAAGGTGCTTGGAGAATTGCTTCGGGTTTTTCTATTCATCTCCATCTTCTCTTTCATTGACTATCCCATCCATTGTTTATCATATTAAAACTAGACTGGATAATCGTTGTTTTTTCTATGCACATGGGAGAACCAAGCAAATTGGATAGGGGAAAGCAATTCTATTCTCATTGGTTGTGCGGACATAGAAGTCGACGAAAAAGACTCGGAAGACCATCAAAGTTACTCGCTACCGCAGACCCAACAGCGTGCATCAGTCCATTGAAGACTCATCTGTAGCGAATCAACAATCTCATCGGAATAAAACTTCGACTACTCGCCTGTCGAGGACTCGCGGCTACGCAATCACCACGCTCGGGGGCTCACAAAACGCTCGGGGCTCACCCGTCAAGGATCAACTATGTCGACTACGTCCCTTTCATCGACAACTTCCGGCCAGGTGTCGCGTGATTACACCAATTTTGTCCGCGGCACGACCTGCTCTCATGTCGGCTCCACCGTAGCCGATAAAAAGCTAAGTGTATCATTCAAGAGTCAGTTATTATTTACTTTCGCTACACCCAAGTACTCGGGGGTGGCGCCATTACATTGTTACAGCAAATTCACCTAAAAACTGGGGCTGCGCCATTACTTCGTTACCACAAATATACTTGGTTACTTGGTGAATTTCTTTTCTTCGGCTCTGGATATATCTTCTCCGGCTCAGTGAAATTATTTTCTTCGGCTCAGTGGAATTATTTTCTTTGACTTAGTGGATTTATCTTCTTCGGATCAGTGGATTTATTCTCTCTGGATTACTGGATTGGTTTTCTTTGGGTTATTACTGGTTCACTTATACAATATTACCCGACGCGTTTCCGGGTCAATAGATTCATCTTTTATGGTTATTACTGGATTCTTCGGCTCAATGGATTCATCCTCTATGATATCAATGGATTCATCTTCTATGGTTATTACTCGGAACTATTTTCTTCGGCTCAATGGATTCATCCTCTATGATATCGACGGATTCATCTTCTATGATTATTACTGAATTATTCGGGTCAATGGATTCATCTTCTATGATGTCAGTGGATTCATCTTCTATGATTATTACTGGATTCTTCGGGCCAATGGATTCATCCTCTATGATATCGACAGATTTATCTTCAATATATGCACTATATTTAAATGGCGTAATCTTCAATATGGTTCATCTCAAATACTTCATCTGGGATTCATCTTCGTATATTATTGTCTATGGCTTCATCTTAAATGGCTTCACCAAATATGACACCGCGATTCCATCAACTTATTTCGACGTCACGCCTAACGCTCGGGGGCTCGACAACGATTTCGCATCGGGTCACGACTACGACACAACAATCATGACATCACCTCAGCAACGCTTGGGGGCTCGGCTATTTCTTCATCAAACAATTTGGCGGCATTTATTTTCGCTATTTGGTGGTTTCTACTTCGGCTCGACTTCTTCTCCGCACTCGAAGACTTCATCGCGCCGACTCCGTCGTGCCCAACAAGCTAAGTGTTCCTTTGATTTGCATAAAGTTGATTATCATTTACTTTCGCCGCACCCGACACTCGGGGCTGCGCCATACTTCTTCACTTTGCATCTCAGGTCGACGTAAAGAATAATTGCGCCTACAAAAAGTCTTCGAGGAGGAACCCGACGAAATCAAAAGAGAACCCGACGAAATCTTTTCAGGGAGGAACCCGACGAAATCAAACAAGAACCCGACGAAATCTTCTTCAGGGAGGAACCCGACGAAATCTTCTTCAAAAGAGAACCCGACGAAATCTTGAGAGAACCCGACGAAATTGTCTTCAAAAGAGAACCCGACGAAATCTTATTCAGGGAGGACCCGAAGAATTATCTTCAAGGAGGTCCCGAAGAATTATATTCAAGGAGGTCCCGAAGAATTATCTTCAAGGAGGTCCCGAAGAATTATTCTCAAGGAGGTCTCGAAGAATTATCCTCAAGGAGGTCTCAAAGAATTATCTTCAAAGAGGACCCGAAGAATTGTCCTCAAAGAGCACCCGAAGAAATTTTCCTGAAGGAGGAACTCGACGAAATTTTCATCAAGGAGGAACCCAAAAAAAAAAGGTGGACAAATCTTCGGGTTCATTGTCTCGTCATATTGTTCCGAGCAAGAGCATCGGTGATGTACCCGACAATATAGAAGAACCAATATATTCGGCTGTCTTATCAAGCCCGAGAGAAAAATAGAAGAACCCGCAAAATGGGTCATTGCATCAGCCGAACAAGGCACTTGACAAAATATTCTCAGAGCGCCAAAGTCGCGAATAATCTCCGAATGCCGCAAAACTCGCGAAGGTAAGACCCCGGGATCCGTCCCGTGTGGCGTGGCATCGCCAAAGACTGCGCTCTGCTACTTTTTTCCACATCAACATATGTGAAGAAATATCCCGGCGGACGCGCCGTGGACCCGATAAAACATGACCGGGGCTCGACGGATGGTAAGACCTTAAACGGCACCCGTCGAGCTAGCACCAGTATCCCGAGATCATGTCCAGGGACGTGATCTTGAAGTAGGTTTTTGCGGATTGCCACTAGAGCAGCTTAACTAGTACCTGATCCGTCGGATGAACTAGCCCCAATTACCATTATCCCTGTACAACATAGATATGGATGTCAAATAAAAATAGCAACGGCCTCGAAGTCGATAAAAAGAGGGGATGCGCCAAGTTCTTTATCGAGTAGTACAACTCGAGCCTATGCCTAGGTGCAAGCACCTGCCCATAGGCTCGGGGGCTACTCTTATCGAGAGTATTGTTCACCCTCCCGATAAGATACAAGAAAGAGGAAAAATTGTTGTATCGATTAAAAGCAAGTTGAGCCTACACCCAAGTGCAAACACTTGGCTGTAGCCTCGGGGCTACTCCCATCGGAGCGCTGGCCGCGCACCCGATAGAAAAATAACTTCGACAGCATCCATGACAATCAAGGTTTGTAGACTCAACTCGATTCTACGACTCAAGTGGAGCCTACTCCCATCGGGAGCACATGGATTTCATCAAGTCCTCCAGAAATATAGTTAAGTTCTTCATCGAGTAGTACAACTTGGGTCTATGCCTAAGTGCAAGCACTTACCCATAGACTCGGGGCTACTCCCATCGGGAGCGCTGTCGCGCACCCGATAGAAAAATAACTTCGAGAATCGTCAACATCATTTATGCTACACATGATCTACGACATGGACCTCGCCTTTGGAGATGATTATGCTTGGAGTCTCTACACAAGTCTTCGACTTCCCTAGACACTCGGGGCTACTCGACATGGGTATACCCTTCGGTACCCATTATTAGTATACCTGGATCGGCTCGGCCCAATATGGAGAAGGCCCATCAAGGCAACCCGAAGAAGTAGTCGACTAGGACTCTTGTAAAACCCTAGGCTGGTTGCATATATAAAGCTAGCCAGGGCACCCGAAATAAGGAGGAGAACAGATAGACAGAAGATAGACAACATAGCTCCGCCTGCGGCGGCACCCTGTAAACACATCTATGATCATATACTGGATTGCTAGCAGCACGTAGGGATCCTCCACCGAGGGGACCCGAAGCTGGGTACGTCGTGTGCCTAATCTCGTCCCCGGAATCTCCATCGTCGCTCTTCCCGAAAACCCTAGTCTACAATACGTAGGCATTGCCGAGGTGATCCCTCGTCAACGGATGACTTGTATATTTTTATTTTGTCCTCCCGATGGGAGTATATGAAGAGTTATTTTATAACTCGAAATATGCTCACCGTGACTTCTTTAATTTCATCGGGCACGCGAACAGCGTTCCCGATGGGAGTAGCCCCCGAGGCTACAACCAAGTGCTTGTACTTGGTTGTAGGCTCACCTTTTTAGCACCTTTGTCGCTATATTGTCATCTCTTCTAACTCTCCCATCTTTATCGGGTGCGAGAACAACACTCCCGATGGGAGTAGCCCCCGAGGCTACAGTCGAGTATTTATACTTGGTTGTAGGCTCAACTTGCTTTACTATTGAACAACTCTATATTTTATCATCCGCGTTACCCTCTTATCGGAAGTATAAACAATACTTCTAATAAGATTAGCCCCCGAGCATATGAACAAATGGTTGTATTTGATCATAGGCTCTCGCCTTTTCTTTGTTGAAATACTCGAAATTTCCCTGGCAATATCCTTGATGAAGCTACTCGAAGTTCTCTTTCAGTGACTTCGTTGTGGATGATGGCTGTAGACTAATGTTTGTCCTTCTGACTCAACTCATTTATCAAACCCCTTTAAAAAGTAGCCCCCGATCATTTGAACAAAAACTTGTATTTGATCAAAGGCTCCCGAAATTATCATTAATGCTTCTCTGTCGCCAATCCTCAAAGCACCGCAGTCGAAGTTTTTTTTAAAAGTGACATCAGTGCTGACGATGGCCACGACCACTATCGGGAAGACGCGAGTTCTGTCCTGTCATTGACCTGTGGGCCCGAAACTCTGCGGTATTTGACACGTTACGTAAGTGGGGGACACACGTACTCCGCTTTTTATGGCACGCGCACTGTGGCGCCTGTTTAGTTACCTCCAGGTAAAATACTGTTTTACCCCCGGAAACACGTGTAAGGTGCCAGATCCATTTCTTCTCCATCCAACGGCGCGGAGATTCGTTGGTTTGCTATAAATAACCGTCGTCTTCCTCAGAAATCCCCTTCGCTGCGCCGCGCTCCTATCTTCTCTCTGTCCAAAAGCTTCCATTGCAACCAAACAAGCTCCTGCGCTCGTCTTCATCCTCAATCTTTCCAGGCGCCAACGTTGATGCCACCGCGGGCGAGGCACACAAGGCACACCACCCCAGAGACAAGCATGGCGACACAAGATCTTGAGGTTTCTGAGTGGGAGAGATCTAAGATCTCAAACCAAGACACGAACCTGATGAAGAAGCTTGGCTTGATGAAGAAGGAGGAGGCGTTGATCTTCCCCAGCGAAGAAAGCTTTCCGACGCCCCCCATCCATTATCGGGTAACCTTCGTTGACCACCTCATCCGCGGTCTCTCCGCTCCTATCCATGAATTTCTTCATGGATTACTCTTTGTGTATGGGTTGCAGCTGCACCAGCTGACTCCCAATTCTATCCTCCATATTTCTAACTTTACCACCCTCTGCGAGTGCTTTCTCGGGACCCAACCGGAATTGGGCCCTGTGGAAACGCATTTTCTGCATTCGCCGCAACGGCTCCCACAACATTGCCTATAACATAGGTGGTGTTGTTATCTGTGTCCGCCCTAACGTCGAGTATTTCGACGTCAAATTCCCCGACTCCGCCCAAGGGAGGCGCAAAAGATGGCTATACGTCCACGAGGAATGCTCTGACTCGCAGGAATACAATATCGCACCCTTTGATGGTAGCGCAAAAATCCTTCGGCGCCGATCCTGGGATGCAGAAGCCACCGAAGAAGAGAAAACGGCGACAGATGCACTGATGAAGCGCATCCACGAGCTGCAGAATACCCGAGGCAAAGAATTGTCGGGTATTCAAATTACCGCCTATTTCCTTAGGATTTGGGTGCAGCCTCTACAGGATCGCAAAAACCCTATGTGGCTGTATGCTGGCGAGAAAGATGTCGACCGCATATCCAAAGATCTCTCTGTGAAGGATTTGGAGAAGCTTTTTCGACGTGTTTCGTCGTTAAGCAAAAAGGATTCAGTTCCAACCTCCTGCCGCATGGAACCATACAGTGGTGCCCACGCTCCCCCCAAAGTAAGAAGCCTGTATCTCGAGTTTTTTGATTCCTATCTCGATTAACCTGCTTTCTCGACTTTGATTCAAATTTCGACTGCTATCTTGTTGTTGACTTCCGTCCTCAACTGTCCCGTGTTATTGTTTTTCCTTTTGCAGAACCACCAAGTCACCCCTTCTTTGCCTCCCTTACCTGAAGGTGGGGAGGTCGATGAACGAGCCATCGTTGCCGACGATGCGCAGGGTACTTCTCGCCCTGAGAGTGAAATCGCGGGATCTCACAAATCCGCGGGTTCCTCTGAAAGAGAGAGTGAATCTGAGGCTTCCGAGTCAGCGCATTCTCTCCCTTCCACTTTTTCCCCCGGAGCAAGAGGAAGAGGGGTGATGTCGAAGACTCCGGCACCTCCAAAGCCGGCGGATCACCTGCCGAGGAAACTTCTCCCGAGGAGGAGGGTGCCTTCAACCCTTACGATGATGCCCTCGTTAGCTTGTAGGTTACCCTGCCGTCTTTTTCTCTTTATATATTGTTTTTTGAATATTCTCATACTATCTTTTGTGCACAGTGGTGACGAAGAAGAAGAACCCACTGTTAATGTGACTGCTCCCACGAGCACGTCACAAACTTTAGTTCTTTCGGAAACTCACCGTGCAACGGAGGAAACCTCGCCCCCCGGCAGGACTTAGAAAAGTCGACTCCGCTGCCAGCCCCCGTGCCCCCTCGCCGAAGAGAGCGAGAGTTGAGCTTGGCGAGGAACAAAGCCTCTTGGCCGGGAGTTCGGCGACTCCTTCTTTGGACGATGTAAGAACCCTTACCACTATTTTGTCTTCTGTCGAGTTTTTCCCTTTTTGACCTTCTCAGCCACTTTCTTTTTTCAGCCTCTGATGAAAGAATTCATTCGTCTTGGTACTCAATTTATTGGGTACCATGACACTGTTGATAGTTTGAAAGGTACTCCTTTCTATCGTCCCTTTTTATCGAGTAAACTTTCTTTTGCTATTTTTATCTTGACATTGCCGTCCTTCCTTTTGCTAGAGGCTCTCGCCAAAGCTAACAAGCGTGTCGATGATCTTTCCCTCGAGCTGGAGCAAAGTGAAAAAGCTCGCGAAAAGGCCGAGCTAGAAGCTGCCTCTGTTGGAGGTCTTCGAGAGAGACTCCATCAAGCTGAAACTCCTTTGAGTGACAAAATAACTCAGCAGATCGCTCGTGAGGAGGATGTCATCGCCCGCCTGGAGTCACAGAATCGGTGTTTTGTCAGTAAGTTCGTAAATCACTTTGATTAAGTTTCTTCCAAAATTATCTTCTCCTTATACTTGTTGATAACCCGAAATTTGTTTCAGTAGGGAAGATGATTCAGGATTTCGAACTTCAGAAGCCTGAAGATGACCGTCTTCTCGACACTCTTTCCCTCCTCGAAATTCATGGGGATCCGGTGCGCCGCGAGTATCGGCGATGCTCGGGCCGCATTTTCGCGCCTTTTCCCCTACTTCTTCCCAAAGAAAAACCAGCCAGACACCTTCGCTGACCTTACCAAGCGCTTCATTCCCGAAGAAGATCTTGGGCTGGCTCTCCGGCAGGAAAGCTTGAAGATTGGCGTTGAAGGCACCATAGCTTTGGTTGCCGAAAGCCAGCAGAACGTCGACTGGGCGAAAGCTGGTTGATGGCGTGTATTTCACACGTTCGTTGGGCGACCCCAAGAGGAAGGTATGATGAGCACAGCAGCAAGTTTTCCCTCAGAAAGAAACCAAGGTTTATCGAACCAGGAGGAGCCAAGAAGCACGTTGAAGGTTGATGGCGGCGGGATGTAGTGCGGCGCAACACCAGAGATTCCGGCGCCAACGTGGAACCCGCACAACACAACCAAACTACTTTGCCCCAACGAAACAGCTGAGGTTGTCAATCTCACCGGCTTGCTGTAACAAAGGATTAACCGTATTGTGTGGAAGATGATTGTTTGCGAGAAAACAATGAGAACAAGTATTGCAAGAGATTGTATTTCAAGTAAAGAGAATTGGACCGGGGTCCACAGCTCACTAGAGGTGTCTCTCCCATAAGACGAACAAGCATGTTGGGTGAACAAATTACAGCTTGGGCAATTGACAAATAAAGAGAGCATGACAATGCACATACATATCATGATGAGTATAGTGAGATTTAATTGGGCATTACGACAAAGTACATAGACCGCCATCCAACCGCATCTATGCCTAAAAAGTCCACCTTCAGAGTTATCATCCGAACCCCTCCAGCATTAAGTTGCAAGCAACAGTACAATTGCATTAAGTATGGTGCGTAATGTAATCAACAACTACATCCTTAGACATAGCATCAATGTTTTATCCCTAGTGGCAACAAAGACAACACAACCTTAGAACTTTCTCGTCACTCGTCCCGGTGTCAATGCGTGCATGAACCCACTATCGAGCATAAATACTCCCTCTTGGAGTTAAAAGCATCTACTTGGCCGTAGCATCTACTAATAACGGAGAGCATGCAAGATCATAAACAACACATGTATAACTTTGATAATCAACATAACAAGTATTCTCTATTCATCGGATCCCAACAAACGCAACATATAGAATTACATATAGATGATCTTGATCATGATAGGCAGCTCACAAGATCCGACAATGATAGCACAATGGGGAGAAGACAACCATCTAGCTACTGCTATGGACCCATAGTCCAGGGGTAGACTACTCACACATCACACCGGAGGCGACCATGGCGGCGTAGAGTCCTCCGGGAGATGAATCCCTCTCCGGCAGGGTGCCGGAGGCGATCTCCGGATCCCCCGAGATGGGATCGGCGGCGACGGCGTCTCGCAATGTTTTCCGTATCGTGGCTCTCGTGCATCGGGGGTTTCGTCACGGAGGCTATTTGTAGGCGGAAGGGCAAGTCGAGAGGCGGCACGGGGGCCCACACCACAGGGCCGCGCGGCCAGGGGGGGCCGCGCCGCCCTAGGGTTTGGCCCCCCGTGGCCCCTCTTCGTCTCGTCTTCGGTCTTCTCGGAAGCTTCGTGAGAAAATAGGCCTCTGGGCTTTTATTTCGTCCAATTCCGAGAATATTTCTTTACTAGGATTTCTGAAACCAAAAACAGCAGTAAAATAGCAATCGGCACTTCCGGCATCTTGTTAATAGGTTAGTTCCAGAAAATGCACGAATATGATATAAAGTGTGCATAAAACATGTAGATAACATCAATAATGTGGCATGGAACACAAGAAATTATCGATACGTTGGAGACGTATCACTGGTGAGACGAAGAGGATGAAGACGGAGAAGTGGCAATCCTTGATTAGAGCTGCCAAACCGCACTCAAAGAAGATCCTCTCCTTCCTCGGATACAAGCCAGCTGATTCCCCCGGTTCTGCCAAGCCGGAGGTCAACTAGACCATCATGTCTCTGTTTTTTTCTTTTTCTTCTTCTTTTGATGATGTCACCTTAGTAGTGGCTTGCGGCAGCCTGCCATTGGTTCACTAGGAGCCAATTCTTGTAATGAACGTGTAAATATCAAAATGATTTAATGGAATGCTATTTTGCAAAATGATTGATGTCGGGATTTTCTTTCCAGTTGGTGACATAGACATCCCCAATGGGCCTGCCAAAGATGGTACCCGGGGTTTATTGAAGGCCCATGAAGTCGAAGAATATGAAGTTCGGAAGCCCAATTAGTTGTTAAGGAAAGATAGAGTTGTATTAGGAATAAAGAGATTTGTAGTCTTACGGGTTGAGCTCAGAGAGTCTCCCGGAGTTTGTAAACTTGTGTAATACGAAACCCTCGGCTCCACCTCCTATATAAGGGGGAGTCGAGGGATAAAGAGAGGATCGAATCATTGTTCATGTAACCCTAGTTTTCATAAGCAGTCGAGTACTTTTCCGGCTAAAACCCTCGAGATCTACTTGCCCTCTACTTCCAACAAAAACCCTAGTCTACAACTTGTAGGCATTGACAAGTCGATACCTTGTCAATTGGCGCCGTCTGTGGGGCTAGAGGCGACAAGGAGCTGATCTCGACTTCTTCGGTAGCAAGCAACGCGATGGATCGAGGTAAATGGATCGAAACTGATCTAGTCGATTTTGTTCCTCACCCGCCCTCCCGTTTGGATGCATATGTGTATATGGAGGTGTTGGAGATATGCCCAAGAGGCAATAATAAAGTGGTTATTATAATATCTTTGTGTTTATGATAAATGTTTGCATACCATGCTATAATTGTATTAACCGAAACATTGATACATGTGTGTTATGTAAACAACAAGGAGTCCCTAGTAAGCCTCTTGTATAACTAGCTTGTTGATTAATGGATGATCATGGTTTCGTGATCATGAACATTGGATGTTATTAATAACAAGGTTATGTCATTAGTTGAATGATATAATGGACACACACCCAAATGAGCGTAGCATAAGATCAAGTCATTAAGTTCAAATTGCTATAAGCTTTCGATACATAGTTGCCTTAGTCCTTCGACCATGAGATCATGTAAATCACTTACATCGGAAGGGTAGTTTGATTACATCAAACACCATTGCGTAAATGGGTGGTTATAAAGATGGGATTAAGTATTTGGAAAGTGTGAGTTGAGGCATATGGATCAATAGTGGGATTTCTCCATCCTGATGACGGATAGATATACTCTGGGCCCTCTCGGTGGAATGTCGTCTAATTAGCTTGCAAGCATATGATTAGATCATAAGAGATGACATACCGCGGTACGAGTAAAGAGTACTTGTCGGTAACGAGGTTGAACAAGGTATGGAGATACCGATGATCAAACCTCGGACAAGTAGAATATCGTGTGATAAAGGGAATTGGCATCGTATGTAAATGGTTCAATCGATCACTAAGTCATCGTTGAATATGTGGGAGCCATTATGGATCTCCAGATCCCGCTATTGGTTATTGCTCGGAGAGGAGTCTCGACCATGTCTGCATAGTTCGCGAACCGTAGGGTGACGCGCTTAAGGTTCGATGTCGCATAAGTAGATTTGAATATGGTATGGAGACGAAGTTTGTTCAGAGTCTCGGATGTGATCCAGGATGTCACGAGGAGGTCCGGAATAGTCCGGAGAATAAGATTCATATAAGGGAAGTTGATTTCTGGGTTTCGGAAAAGTTCGGGATTTTTCCGGTGGTTGACTGGAAGGTTCTAGAAGGTTCCGGAGGGGTCCACCATGGGGCCCACGACCTAGGAGGGCTAGCATGGGCCAAGGGGATGCCCCCTGGCCTAATGGGCCGGGGGCACATGCCCCCCAAGGCCCAGGCCGGCCAACCCCTAGGGTTTCCCTAGGAGGGATCAACTTGGGGGAGGGGAAATCCCTCTCCCCCCTTTGGCCGCCGCCCCCCTAACCCTAGATGGGATGGGGGCCACCCCACCGACCTGGCCCCCTATATAAAGAGGGGAGGGGGTGGCCGGCCACCTTACCCCATCATTTCCCCCTCCTCTGGCCGCCTCTCTCCTCCACCATACGTTGCTCCGGCTTAGGCGAAGCCCTGCAGTTTTCTTCCTCCACTACCACCACCACGCTGTCGTGCTGCTGGAACTTGGAGGAGATCTACCACAACTCCGCTGCCCGCTGGAACGGGAGAGGAAGGAGCTTCATCGACACCGTACGCGCGACCGAGTACGGAAGTGCTGCCGGATTGCAGCACCGGAACGATCGTCTACACCAACAACGAGATTAATCTCATAAGTTTTGGAATCTTCGAGGGTTAGTCTCATCTCCATCTCGTTGCTTCGATCTTGTAGATTAGATCTTGGGTGTTCCATAGATTAGATCTTGGATTTATTCGTCTTTGCGGTAGGAAATTTTTTTTTTCTATGCAACGAACCCCTTCAGTGGTATCAGAGCCATGTCTATGCATAGATCTGTTGCACGAGTAGAACACAATAGTTTTGTGGGCGGTGATTCTTTTGTTGCTTTAGTTTTTGTACTTTGCTTCTTGCGGGATGGTGGGATGAAGCGGCCCGGGCTAACTTTACATGACCGCGTCTCATGAGACTTGCTCCACGCTTGACATGCAACTTGTATTGCATAAGTGGTTTTGCGGGTGTCTGTCTCTCCCACCATAGTGAAGATTTCAATTTGCACTTCTATTGTCAACACTAGTATCACCGTTGTGGTTCATGTTCGTAGGTAGATTGGATCTTACTCGAAAACCCTAAACCACGTAAAATATGCAAACCAAATTAGAGGCGTCTAACTTGTTTTTGCGGGGTTTGGTGATGTGATATGGCCATGATGTGATGATGATTATATTTGATGTATGAGATGTTCATTATTGTATTATGGCAACCGGCAGGAGCCTAATGGTTGTCTTTAATTTTTGTTAAAGACCTGCGTGTCTATTCATCATGTAATAGCTTTATTTCAAGTAGTTGTTATAGTAGCTATAAGTGATGGACAACCATGAAGCGGCGCCACTGACCTTGACGCCATGCTGGTAATGATGGAGATCATGTCCGTGCTTTGGAGATGGAGATCAAAAGCACAAGAAGAAAGGCCATATCATATCACACATTATGAATTGCATGTGATGTTAATCCCTTTTATGCATCTTATTTTGCTTAGATCGCGACGGTAGCATTATAAGATGATCCCTCTCACTAAATATCAAGATAATAAAGTGTTCATCCTTAGTATGCACCGTTGCTAAGACTTGTCGTTTCGAAGCATCTCGTGATGATCGGGTGTGATAGACTCAACATGTGCATACAACGGGTGCAAGCCAGTTTTGCACACGCGAATACTAAGGTTGCCTTGACGAGCCTAGCATGTACAGACATGGTCTCGGAACACGGGATACCGAAAGGTAGAGCATGAGTCATATGAATGATATGATGAACACTTTGAGTGTTCGCCTTTGAAGCTACATCTTTTCTCGTGAAGATCGGACTTGGTGTAGTGGATTTGGTTTGTGTAATCACTAAGACAATGTGAGGGATGTTGTTTTGAGTGGGAGTTCACCTAGTTAATTTAAGAATTAAAATTGAACTCATTTTATCATAAACTTAGTCTAAACAATTTTCAAATATGTTGTAGATCATGGCGCCCCCTCCATCAATTTTAATCAGTTCCTAGAGAAAGAAAAGCTTAAGGGCAATGGTAGCAACTTCACTGACTGGTTCCGTCATGTGAGGATTTTCCTCACTGGTGGAAGCCTCGCAATATGTGCTCGATGCACCGCTAGGTCCCCCACCACCTCCTGCAGTATCCGAGGACATAAAGAATGTTTATGAGACTCGGGCAACTCGGTACTCCGAAGTTCAGTGTGCCATCTTGTGCAGCTTAGAGGCGAGCTCCAAAAGCGTTTTGAGCACCACGACCCCTGTGAGATGATGCGTGAGCTCAAACTTATCTTTGAAACTCATGCGGCCGTGGAGAGCTATGAGGCCTCGAAACAGTTCTTTAGCTGTATGATGGAAGAGGGCAGCTCCGTTAGTGAGCACATGTTCGCCATGTCCGGACATGCCAAGAAGCTCAGTGACATGGGGATGATAATCCCTAACCAGCTGGGTATTCAACGTGTCCTTCAACCACTGCCACCAAGTTACAAGAACTTCGTGATGAACTACAACATGCAGAACATGAACAAAGATTTACCTGAACTCTTTTCCATGCTGAAATCTGCTGAAGTAGAGATTAAGAAGGATAATCAAGTGTTGATGGTCAACAAGACTACCAGTTTCAAAAAGCAGGGCAAGCCTAACAAGGGTAACTTCAAGAAGGGTGGCAAGAAAGTTGCAGCGCATCCTGAGAAGCCTAAGGCTGGTCCTAAACCTGAGACTGTGTGCTATTACTGCCAGGGGAAGGGGCACTGCAAGCGCAATTGCTCCAAATACTTGGCCGATCTGAAGAGCGGCCACGTCAAAAAGAAAGGTATATTTGATATACATGTTATTGATGTCTATCTTACTGGTTCTCGTAGTAGTGTCTGGGTATTTGATACTGGTTCGGTTGCTCACATTTGTAACTCGAAACAGGAACTACGGAATAGACGAAACCTGGCGAGGGACGAGGTGACGATGCACGTTGGAAATGGATCCAAAGTCGATGTGATCGCCATCGGCACGCTCCCTCTACATCTACCTTCGGGATTAGTTTTAAACCTTAATAATTGTTATTTGGTACCTGCGTTGAGCATGAACATTATATCTGGATCTTGTTTAATGCAAGACGGTTATTTGTTTAAGTCTGAGAATAATGGTTGTTCGATTTATATGAGTAATGTCTTTTATGGCCATGCACCTGAGATGAATGGTTTATTCTTGTTAAATCTCGATAGTAGTGATACACATGTTCATAATATTGATGCTAAGCGAATTAAATTGAATGATAATTCTACTTATATGTGGCACTCGTCGTCTTGGTCATATTGGAGTGAAGCGCATGAAGAAACTCCATTCCGATGGACTTCTTGAGTCACTTGACGGATGCGAAGCATGTCTAATGGGAAAAATGACTAAGACTCCATTTTCTCGGTACAATGGAGCGAGCTACAGACTTATTGGAAATCATACATACCGATGTGTGCGGACCAATGAGTGTAGCATCGCGCGGTGGTTATCGTTATGTTCTAACCTTCACGGATGATCTGAGTAGATATGGATATATTTACTTTATGAAACATAAGTCCGATACTTTTGAGAAGTTCAAGGAATTCCAAAGTGAAGTAGAAAATCAACGTAACAAGAAGATTAAGTTTCTGCGTTCTGATCGCGGAGGCGAATATCTGAGTTATGAGTTTGGCATGCATTTAAAGAAATGCGGAATACTTTCACAGTTGACAACACCGGGAACACCACAGCGAAATGGTGTGTCCGAACGTCGTAATCGAACTCTCTTAGATATGGTTCGGTCTATGATGTCTCTTACCGATTTGCCATTATCGTTTTGGGGTTATGCATTAGAGACAGCCGCATTCACTTTAAATAGGGCACCATCTAAATCCGTTGAAACGACACCGTATGAATTATGGTTTGGGAGGAAACCTAAGCTGTCGTTCCTTAAAGTTTGGGGTTGCGAAGCTTATGTAAAGAAGTTACAGCCTGACAAGCTAGAACCCAAAGCGGAGAAATGCGTCTTCATAGGATACCCTAAAGAAACAATTGGGTACACATTCTATCACAAATCCGAAGGCAAAATCTTTGTTGCCAAGAACGGATCCTTTCTTGAGAAGGAGTTTCTCACTAAAGAAGTGACTGGAAGGAAAGTAGAACTCGGCGAGGTTAATGAACCTTCTCTCATAGATCAGAGTAGCGCAGTGCCGGAAGAAGTTCCTGCGCAGCCTGCATCGATAGGAGAGGAAGCGAATGATAATGATCATGAAACTTCGAACGAGGAAGCTACTGAACCTCGCAGATCGACGAGGGAACGTACCACTCCTGATTGGTATGATCCCTGTCTAAATGTCATGATTGTGGATAACAATGATGAGGACCCTGCGACGTATGAAAAAGCAATGATGAGCCCAGATTCCAACAAATGGCAAGAAGCCATTAAATCCGAAATGGGATCCATGTATGATAACAAAGTATGGACTTTGGTAGACTTACCTGATAGCCGCAAGGCTGTCGAGAATAAATGGATCTTCAAAAGAAAAACAGATGCTGATGGTAATATTACTGTCTATAAAGCTCGACTTGTCGCGAAGGGGTTCCGACAAATTCAAGGAGTTGACTACGATGAGACTTTCTCACCTGTAGCGAAGCTAAAGTCTGTGAGGATTTTGTTAGCAATAGCTGCATTTTTCGATTATGAGATTTGGCAGATGGATGTCAAAACGGTGTTCCTTAATGGTGATATTGAGGAAGAGTTGTATATGGTACAACCCAAAGGTTTTGTCGATCCTAAAAATGCTGACAAGGTATGCAAACTTCAGCGTTCCATTTATGGACTGAAGCAAGCATCCCGGAGTTGGAACCTACGCTTTGATAGAGTGATCAAAGACTTCGGTTTTATACGGACTCATGGTGAGGCCCGTATTTACAAGAAAGTGAGTGGGAGCTCTGTAGCGTTCCTGATATTATATGTAGATGACATATTATTGATTGGGAATGATATAGAACTATTAAGCAGCGTTAAAGGTTATTTGAATAAGTCTTTTTCAATGAAAGACCTTGGTGAAGCAAGCGTACATTTTAGGCATCAAGATTTATAGAGATAGATCAAGACGCCTAATAGGCCTTTCACAAAGTACATACCTGGACAAGATTCTAAAGAAGTTTAGAATGGATGAAAGCAAGAAAGGGTTCTTGCCTATGTTGCCAGGTAAGGTCTTGAGTAAGACTCAAGGTCCGGCTACGGCAGATGAAAGAGAGAGGATGAGCAAGATCCCCTATGCTTCGGCAGTAGGCTCTCTCATGTATGCCATGTTGTGTACTAGACCGGATATCGCACATGTTGTTAGTTTGACCAGCAGATATCAAAGTGATCCAGGGATGGAACACTGGACAGCGGTCAAGAATATCCTGAAGTACTTGAAAAGGACTAAGGATATGTTTCTTTGTTATGGCGGTGACCAAGAGCTCGTTGTAACAAGTTACACCGATGCAAGTTGGAACACCGATCCTGATGACTCTAAGTCTCAGTCTGGGTACGTGTTTATATTGAATGGTGCGGCGATGAGCTGGAGCAGTTCCAAGCAGTGCACGGTGGCGAAATCTTCAACAGAATCTGAATATATAGCGGCTTCAGGGGCTTCATCGGAAGCGGTATGGATGGAGAGGTTCATTGTTGAGCTTGGTGTGGTTCCTAGTGCATTGGACTCGTTAGTCATTTATTGTGACAACACGGGTGCCATCGCCAATGCAAAGGAACCAAGGTCACACAAGAAGCTGAAGCATATCAAGCTGCATTTTCATTCGATTCGCGAGTACATCGAAGATGGTGAAGTAGAGATTTTCCTGAAGATGACCGTCTTCTAGATGCTCTTTCCCTCCTCGAAATTCATGGGGATCTGGTGCGCCGCAGTATCGCTGATGCTCGGGCCGCATTTTCGCGCCTTTTCCCTTACTTCTTTCCAAAGAAAAACCAGCCAGACACCTTCGCTGACCTTACCAAGTGCTTCATTCCCGAAGAAGATCTTGGGCTGGCTCTCCGGCAGGAAAGCTTGAAGATTGGCGTTGAAGGCACCATAGCTTTGGTTGCCGAAAGCCAGCAGAACGTCGACTGGGCGAAAGCTGGTGAGACGAAGAGGATGAAGACGGAGAAGTGGCAATCCTTGATTAGAGCTGCCAAACCACACTCAAAGAAGATCCTCTCCTTCCTCGGATACAAGCCAGCTGATTCCCCCAGTTCTGCCAAGCCGGAGGTCAACTAGATCATCATGTCTCTGTTTTTTTCTTTTTCTTCTTCTTTTGATGATGTCGCCTTAGTAGTGGCTTGCGGCAGCCTGCCATTGGTTCACTAGGAGCCAATTCTTGTCATAAACGTGTAAATATCCAAATGATTTAATGGAATGTTATTTTGCAAAATGATTGATGTCGGGATTTTCTTTCCAGTTGTGACATAGGCATCCCCAATGGGCCTGCCAAAGATGGTACCCGTGGTTTATTGAAGGCCCATGAAGTCGAAGAATATGAAGTTCGGAAGCCCAATTAGTTGTTAAGGAAAGATAGAGTTGTATTAGGAATAAAGAGATTTGTAATCTTACGGGTTGAACTCAGAGAGTCTCCCGGAGTTTGTAAACTTGTGTAATACGAAACCCTCGGCTCCACCTCCTATATAAGGGGGAGTCGAGGGACAAAGAGAGGATCGAATCATTGTTCATGTAACCCTAGTTTTCATAAGCAGTCGAGTACTTTTCCGGCTGAAACCCTCGAGATCTACTTGCCCTCTACTTCCAACAAAAACCCTAGTCTACAACTTGTAGGCATTGACAAGTCGATACCTTGTCAATTGGCGTCGTCTGTGGGGACTAGAGGCGACAAGGAGCTGATCTCGACTTCTTCGGTAGCAAGCAACGCGATGGATCGAGGTAAACGGATCGAAACTGATCTAGTCGATTTTGTTCCTCACCCGCCCTCCCGTTTGGATGCATATGTGTATATGGAGGTGTTGGAGATATGCCCAAGAGGCAATAATAAAGTGGTTATTATAATATCTTTGTGTTTATGATAAATGTTTGCATACCATGCTATAATTGTATTAACCGAAACATTGATACATGTGTGTTATGTAAACAACAAGGAGTCCCTAGTAAGCCTCTTGTATAACTAGCTTGTTGATTAATGGATGATCATGGTTTCGTGATCATGAACATTGGATGTTATTAATAACAAGGTTATGTCATTAGTTGAATGATATAATGGACACACACCCAAATGAGCGTAGCATAAGATCAAGTCATTAAGTTCAAATTGCTATAAGATTTCGATACATAGTTGCCTTAGTCCTTCGACCATGAAATCATGTAAATCACTTACATCGGAAGGGTACTTTCATTACATCAAACGCCATTGCGTAAATGGGTGGTTATAAAGATGGGATTAAGTATTTGGAAAGTGTGAGTTGAGGCATATGGATCAATAGTGGGATTTTTCCATCCTGATGACAGGTAGATATACTCTGGGCCCTCTCGGTGGAATGTCGTCTAATTAGCTTGCAAGCATATGATTGGATCATAAGAGATGACATACCACGGTATGAGTAAAGAGTACTTGTCGGTAACGAGGTTGAACAAGGTATGGAGATACCGATGATCAAACCTCGGACAAGTAGAATATCGTGTGACAAAGGGAATTGGCATCGTAAGTAAATGGTTCAATCGATCACTAAGTCATCATTGATTATGTGGGAGCCATTATGGATCTCCAGATCCCGCTATTGGTTATTGCTCGGAGAGGAGTCTCGACCATGTCTGCATAGTTCGCGAACCGTAGGGTGACGCGCTTAAGGTTCGATGTCGCATAAGTAGATTTGAATATGGTATGGAGACGAAGTTTGTTCGGAGTCTCGGATGTGATCCAGGATGTCACGAGGAGGTCCGGAATAGTCCGGAGAATAAGATTCATATAAGGGAAGTTGATTTCGGGTTTTGGAAAAGTTCGGGATTTTTCCGGTGGTTGACTGGAAGGTTCTAGAAGGTTCCGGAGGGGTCCACCATGGGGCCCACGACCTAGGAGGGCTAGCATGGGCCAAGGGGATGCCCCCTGGCCTAATGGGCCGGGGGCACATGCCCCCCAAGGCCCAGGCCGGCCAACCCCTAGGGTTTCCCTAGGGGGGATCAACTTGGGGGAGGGGAAATCCCTCTCCCCCCTTTCGCTGCCGCCCCCCTAACCCTAGATGGGATGGGGGGCCACCCCACCGACCTGGCCCCCTATATAAAGAGGGGAGGGGGTGGCCGGCCACCTTACCCCATCATTGCCCCCTCCTCTGGCCGCCTCTCTCCTCCACCATACGCTGCTCCGGCTTAGGCGAAGCCCTGCAGTTTTCTTCCTCCACTACCACCACCACGCCGTCGTGCTGCTGGAACTTGGAGGAGATCTACCACACCTCCGCTGCCCGCTGGAACGGGAGAGGAAGGAGCTTCATCGACACCGTACGCGCGACCGAGTACGGAAGTGCTGCCGGATTGCAGCATCGGAACGATCGTCTACACCAACAACGAGATTAATCTCGTAAGCTTTGGAATCTTCGAGGGTTAGTCTCATCTCCATCTCGTTGCTTCGATCTTGTAGATTAGATCTTGGGTGTTCCATAGATTAGATCTTGGATTTATTCGTCTTTGCGGTAGGAATTTTTTTGTTTTCTATGCAACGAACCCCTTCAGGAGGAGCCTATGGAGATGACGTTCGGAAGGTTCCACTTCCGCGTCGAGAAAGAGGGATCGTATCGTCTCGAGGTTCCGATCTCGTCGGAATTGTCAGCGGTCGATTCCGATTTTTCGGATTCATCGTTCGAGACAGGCAATGAGGAGTTTTCGCCACCACGCCTTGTCAAAACTGCGGCAAGCGGAAAGCTCGCCAAGATCTTCGGCGACATGTCCTTCGGGTCATCTGCGGACTCTGATATAAGTAGCAACTCGGACAGCATCGACAGCTTCAACTTCATCAACAGATCTACTATTGTTGGAGTGGTCTTCACCGATCTGTGCGACGGACTCACCAATCCTGACAAAGATCAAAGTTCAAAATATCATCAAATCTATGCAATTGGAGATACAAGTCGCCCACAGGAGGAGACATCAGAGAACTTCGACGATGCGGGAAATCCGTACGTCGATCCCGCGGATCTTACACGAGGTTTGGGAACCAAATATATTGGACCTGGAACACGAGAGATGGTGCAACTTCCGCAAGCAGTGTGGGATCGAGTTGCGAGAGCTATTGATGGCACAAAGCCAATGACTGTAACGGCGACAGCTGAAGAGTTACAAGCATATCAATATAGACTCGCACGTACCAGGCGGGAGCTCGAAAAACAGAAAATTGAGCTGGATAGGAGGCAAGACGCGGCTTCCGCATCAAGCAGGCGAAGGGCGGAGTTAAGCCGACAATCAGGTACTTCGGGAGATAGTCACAGAGCAGCTCGAAATAGAGCAAGATCTCGGCTGCAAAATATACCTGAGGCTGACAGGGAGAATTTAATTCAAAACCTCGACATGTCCTTTAGGTCGATCGACACGAGGGGGAATATTATTCCCAAAACACCAGAAGCGGGATACATGGCGACACAAGCTTTCATCCTTGCATCCAGGCCACCTCCCGGAGACCCAAGAGAAGCGTTGTATAACATGGCCATGGCAGGAGTTGGAGCCATGGGAACAGCGTTCGCAAACACGCCTCCCGAAGGATCTGCAAGGCAAAATAGTCCACGACCTACGTGTAATATCCCAGGTTTAGAGGCTACAAAATGAGAGAACACCAAAGTGTGCATTGCATTCATGCATAGAAAATCCGGGGAATTTTCGCGCTTTCAAATAAAAATTACCACAGTAACTGAAGTTTCACTTGACTTGCTAGAATTAAAGTAGATCCTCAAGTCAAGCGCTATAAATTTCACTGTGATCTTTGCTAAAATCTTGTTTTGGGTAGATATGATTTGATCTATGGATTAGATCAAATGGAATTAGATTTACATCAACACATTCTTTAAGAACCGAACCCTAACTTATTAACACTTAAAAGTTAACAACTACCTTTGTGTATAATTTAATTCACTTCTAAACTTATTACCAAATAAGGTAAACCACAGGGTGTGCATAAAAACCACACATTCTTATTTAAATCATAACTTATTAAATATGTGGAATATCATAAAACTAACTCCGTTTACATTACGAATTATAGTTCAAACTATTTGAATAAAACTAACTATGAGTATTTTGAAACTCATATGATCACGCCTTAGTGAAATCAAACTTAAATCATTCAAAATTTGGACATGACCTCTGTTATATTTTAGACAATTTGAGCACAAATAATAATGATGAACAAATAGTATATTATGCATGTAAGATCACATGAAAACTGAGTCCACACTCTAGAAGCTAAACTTCGGAAATACCATACTTATACATCAAATACAATTCCAACTTTGGAATACAGGATTCCAAAGAAACAATACAATGTCCTTTAAACAACAATTCGATAATACAACCATGAATTGAATGTTATATGTACACCAAATAAGAACTAGAATATACTACAAACCTACAATCTAATATTACAAGTAGGAATGAATACAAATTAATATTACAGTAGAAAATGAATTAAATCCTAAGCTAAGTTGATTTTGGATCTTCTTGATCTTGTTTTCTTCTTCTTCTTCTTCTTATTCTCATCTCCATCTACAAAACAAGCATACAAATAGTGTAAAGGAGAAAGATTAGGAGGCAACAAAGGACAAATGCAAACAAGATAGAACCATTTGGAACTAAGCTCATAATTGATCTTGTTTAGATAAACCAATTATCACTTCAGAAAATGTTTACTTAATATTTAGTTCACAATGTTTCAGCCACTATTTAACTGTAAAGCCAAAAGCTATTAGTAGCAGCCCACATAATCACATCAGCCCATAAGTCCATCTAGTGCCAAATGCCACTTGGTTGTCCAAAACAAAGCCATTAGAGGATAATGATCATGCCACCTAAGGATGAAAATATCTACAAGACTTGCACTCTAAGCTATGCCACCTCATGCTTAAGGAATTGCTATGCATGAGGGCATGCCACACTAGTAGCTTACTCACCAAATGAGAGTAAGAGTCACCACTTGAGGTGTCAACTTGTGATGAGCATCAAAATCCTATAAAAGGAGCCCCATATCGGCCATTTTGACCACATAGCACCATGATACAAGAAACCCAACGAATTTGGGCAACTCCATACAATAGATAGGACCAAGCTGAAGCAGCTAGGAGGTGGAGGCAAGCCATAAGACGCAGGTTGTTCCGATTACCCGAAGAGCAAGCTGCAGAAGATCACAAGGTTGGCTTAGGGAGAGAAGTAGAGCGTATTTGTGGGTAGAGGGATGAACTCACCATAAGAAGTACCTCAGAATTGGAAATCATCTTTGGCAGGGCTAGATACTAGCATACAACATTTCTTGATCAATATTTTGTTGAGAAGATAAGAGAGCGCGTTTGTGTAAACAAATAGAGTTGCTGGACATCAACTAGAGTTGTCCAAAATCCATATTTAGATCACTTCAGCACATTAAAGCCACTTGAAATCAACTAGGAAAGTTTATGCTTAATCTGAACCATATTCCACACATCTAGATGATCATCCAAGAACACCAAAACTTGACCAGTAAGTAGATCACAACAAGAAAATATAAAATAGCTACTTATATCATCCATATGTATGTACCAGGAAATCATCATAAGCTCAAGCATATTACCCACACTTACACTTGCAATACAAGATTAAAACATGATGCTAATATGCTGCCATCTATTTATTTACACACCAACCAATTATTGGAATAATTGCTTATATGATTTAGTATACATAGCTGATCTTAAACACACTCCAGCACCTCACCTACATGTTGTTTGATATATCTGTGTGGATGCTTGTAGACAAATTAATTAGAGATCATATCTTGTGCATCTATGAACTGTTTTACCAGATTGCTAAAATAGCTAGACCTAAGCAAGACATATCCAGCTAGCACAAATACATCAGCAGCACTTCATCTGCACACACATATTCATACCTAGATGATTAGGTGACCATTGCCACAACCAAATATCTCACAGATGAAACCACCCACAAATTTAATACATGTCCAAGAGAATATAGCCACACAACTAGTACCAATTGATCATAGAAAACAGGTGAGAGGGAGAGCGGGGGTGAACCGAGATTATACTTGACAGGAGGTATAGCCGAGCCCATAATCCAGGGAGTCTGCAAGGTCGTCGAAGTGGAGGCTGGGGCAACCGCAGCCTACCCCTGCAGGGTGATGCAGGAGGCCACGGCTACCCCTGGGAGGCTGAGAGGCAGCAGCCGCATCACATCACCACACCACCATCGTCACACCGAGGAGATCGACGCGGGGAACCAGGAGGAGGTCATTGGCTTCAGGGTAGTCGAGCTGGGGCTCGAGGCCAGCGACGAGGAGGCGTCGCGGTGGAGTAGCAGGAGGCGTGAGAACCAGGACCTGCGACCACCGTGGCTGCAACGGCGAGCCCGAACCATGGATAGGGTTTTGCGGGGCTACGCGTGGGGGCGCCGGCGAGCGCCGCGGCGGCGGCAAAACAGTACTGGAGGAAGAGACGAAGTTGCGGCGGGTGCAGCGGCACCGGACTTGGCCGACGTGCGGCGGCGGCGGATGTGGCCGGCGACGGCCGGAATTGAAGCGGCGGCGGGCACATCGCCAGGAGGGAGTCAATGCGAGAGGGGAACGAACTAGTCTCGTGGGCGTGTTGAGAGAAGAGGCGGAGAGAGTCGTGCGCGTGCGTGTGTGGTGGAGCCGGTCCGGCTCAGTATGCGCGTGTGTTGTGTTCGTGTATGGGTTTGACCCAACCCAATCGACCACCCTCTCAATGTGTGCTAATTGCCTAGTTGAATCCAGTGAATCAACGAACCCATTAGCTCTAGCCAAAATATAACTAGCCTATTAAAATGCACTCATGTGTCTAGTTAGTACTAATATGTATACACTTATGTGTTTAATATTCACACATTATATTAATTACCTACAAATCTAATATTGCATAGATAACTTATGTAATTGTTTGATTATGATTTGGAGAATATAAAATAACTCTGAGGTATCAAACATATATTATAAAAATACAAGTTGTAGATTGAACTCTAAAAATATATTATATGCATAATTTGAATTTGTACTTGTTTAAAATATTAATCCAACCTTAAGCATGTTATAAATATGTTTTCACAATTACTTAACACGGTTTAGGAAATAAAACTTAAGATGTGATTTTAATTAAGAAATATCATGTAGAATTCACAAGATATATAATGTAAAATGATTCTAAATTATATTAGAGCACTTAATTATATTTTGATAAATATTTTCTCTATCTTAAAGTAGTTAAATAAATTCTAAACAATTTAATACTTTAGGAAATTCCTAAAAACCTAAACATAAATTCTTTAAACCTAACCATGGTATAAAGTGTTATAACTATATATTCTAAAAACAATTTTATAAGCTTGTACTCACATATAAAACTAAATATGGCCAACCACAAATAAACCACATGAGTTGCACATCCTTGATCCAAATCCAATTGTTTAGCTAACTATGCATGACCATGTGTGATTACATGTAACAACTTTATGAATTAAACCTTAAATACGAGGTCATACCTTGTTAGTTGTATCATCCAATACCGTGCTATTACAAGCTTGATATACTAAACCTATTAACCATTAGTAATCATCCCTAGTCCAACTCATCTAAGTTGTTACCACTTACTAATACTGTCCAATAGTGTCCTCTTATTGGATAAGTTCCATATACCACATATCTAAGCCATAGCCTTGGCTTATGAGTAGAGTTCAAGTTTTTATCATTGATTGAATAGTATTCATTGACTTACAAGTCAACCTTATCACATCAACCACTTACCTTGAGAGTTGTTGATCACATATCCTTAACCACAATATATGGAACCTAGGACTTTCCATTACTAGAAGATTTTGAACCCATCTTGTTTAAGACCCATCTAATAATTACTTAGTGAACCAACTAAAAAAGAGTAGTAAACCCTAGAAACTAATATCCCCATTTGGAATACTTATTGTTCATTAAGCATTCAGGTTCTTTAAAAGTTATTATTTGTGAAGTAAATAATAAGTAATATTTAGTCATGTCTTATAGGACTTAAAACTGACAACTGATTCTTGCGTATTAAGATGATGTCAACTACTATTTCCTTGTGTGTGTATATGATTCATTGTACCACTTGTTTATGATACTAATACAACCCAACCCTAATAAGAACCTTGTTTGAGAACCATTCTAAAAGTGCAACACACTCTAAAGAAATCTTCACAACTCACTAATCCTAAATCATCGGGGTTAGGTCACGCTTAGAGCGATTGCATCTCATACTTATGCATTATTGCATCCTTGCCAATCTTTTAAACATCGTCCTTACCGGACGATGATGCTATTTCAGAATTTGGAGTTATTGCGTATCGAAGACCTTGTCTGCATAATCTTGCAGCCAAGAAAGGCAAGTTCATCACTTGCTCATGTCATTTGAGTATCTTTATCAAATTACTTGCAAAGTACTATGATTATCACTATTGCATAAAAACCAAAACCACTATTTTCATAATTATGAATATGACTATGTGGTGGGCAATGGAACCATGGATTGTGTGGATATGGTGGAGGTTCCATTGCAAGGGTTTATATCCATCTAGGATTAAACACCAAATGTCGCCAGTGATTCTTGTGTCGTAATACCCGTGTTAACCATAAGATCTGGAGTGGGACGGAGTAGTCAAAAGTGTTTCCACCTCTCGTTCATCAACGGATGCGCTTTACCGTAGACACTTGTATCTGTCGGGGGCGAGCGGTAGGTCGGGGAAGCCTTAAGTCCCCACGGCATTGTCCGTAGACACTTGTCGCCCGAAGAACAAGCGGTAGGCTGGGGAAGCCTTAAGTCCCCACGGTATTGCGGTCTATGATGGGTTGCAGCTACCGGCGTAGGAGTGTATGGTAGAGCCCAGCATTGTTGTCGTGGTCGGGGTCCACCCTGAAATCTATGGGAATAATGGGACCGGCGTGGACCCGTGGTCGGGGCATGCAACAAAGGGTGGGTGTTCGAGGTAGCGGAGGAACATGATTGGCTAGACCTTATACCGGGCCTCACACCAAAGGAAGTGTGGACGAGAACTTAAGCTCGGTTGGCACCAAGGTTAAGATCTCTTATGGGTAAAGCAACACACCTCTGCAGAGTGTAATGAATCGTGACATGTCACTCCCTGTTCCGGGAGATGGAACTGCGAACGCGGCCGGAAAGGAGCTCCATGAAGTTCTAGTAAACCGGTGAAGGCTGACGGACATAGTTCTTCTGAATAAAAGCAACCTTTTGAAGAAATGATTACGAAAACCTGCATTGGTATTAGACTTTCTGGTCTGATGTCGTAGCTAGTGCATTAAACACCTCTTTCCTATAATGAACTTGTTGAGTACGCTCGTACTCATCCCACTCTTAAATCCCCTGCTTAGATATGGAGGCCACAATGGAGGATCTACAGTGCAACTCGAAGGCCGAGGAGTCAACAAGTACTTCAAGAAACAGGACCTATCAGAGGAGTCAGATACCACATCCAACAAGGAGAAACCTAGATTAGCAGTATAAAGGAACTAGCTTCCTAAACTTAGCTCCTATTTAGCTAGAATCTATTCTTAGCCTCTGTAGCTAGTTAAATACTCTACAAATAGAGTTCGTGTTAGGATTAGACTACGAGTCGTTTTCCTGGAGTTTAATTGCAGTTTTACCACATTGTAAAGTAGGAGGCTGTGCTGATCTTATGTAACAGAGTCAATGTTGTAATTCTATAGACATGCCTTGGACCCGCATATGTTTCTGTTGTACCACTCTGAGCGATATAATACTAGTGGAACTGTGTTTCATTGGTGTTATATCAGACTTGCATACTACACCATGCAGGTGGTATGCCGGGTCACCACAGTTGGTATCGTAGCAAATGCTTTGACCCTAGGATTAAAACCCTTTAAAGGAGACCTATAGGATTGGTAGTGTCTATAGGAAGTTGTCCTAGGTAAACCAAATACTTCTTATGACTTGAGATGGATATTCACTTGAGAATAATCCTGACACACTTGAGTCAACATTTCTTACCTAACTTACCAAGATAAAGTAAAGTTAGCTAGTTAATCCCAAACATATAGTACACAATTAAGTCCTTAGAACAACAGATGAGTAGATCACAGTTGGTATACAATACATGGTAGTCCAAAGAGAGGATACAACCATAAGGAAGATATCCTATTGGAAGGTGTGTACCAACACATGTTATAGTTAAATAAGAATTACTCAGACCTGTACTAGAATTAATATCAAGTGATGAAGATAATTAAGATATCCTAATAGAAAATGTAGACCCAGATAAGTAATGAGTAAGTAAAATTTTCTAGACGTGTGAAACAATTGATAGTAAGTGATAACTCTGAGTTATGTGAGGTAGTATAGACCATGAAGAGTCAATCATGGGAGGTAAGGAAGAGAGATAGGAATAAAATATGCCTACTTATATGGTAGAGATAGAAATCATATATGATTCACCTAATAATCGTTATGTGATGGACTAGAATATCATAAATACTTAGGAGGAGTTTGATAAGAAGTTAGACGCGAAACAATAGAGTAAGATTTGTGTTCCAAAACCATGGGAACTGTGTCCAGTACATCAGAACCCTAGTTATATGGTAAGAACATATGGAAGTATATGAGCTATATTTCCATAGTTATGTGTTTAGAGTAGCAATGTTAGAACCTAGACATATCATGTGAGATAGTCCTCAATAAAATGAAAGTTAAGTAGTACTTCCAAAGAAAATTAGGTTAACCTTAACTATCCTAGACCACCTTGTTTCCAGCTTATCTCATTGCAAATGTGCAATTAAGGTAAAGGTTGAGACAAATAGTAGAATCCCAAATATTCGTGCTAAGTATCACGATATAAACCTATCTTATGTGGTGTTATATACTACACATCTCAGCCTGATGTTTAGAGATGTCTTACTCAACTAGTATATTCAGGCTTATGATGGTGTGTATTATATGCACAAAGCTGAATCTTCTTGGATTTTATTGGATTTTCATTGTTTGACTAGATCCATACATGAAGTTTGACGTTGATATGCAAATGCATGTTGCTATATCAAGTTCTTACTTGATGTTATAGATCTAGAGGGTAATGGTATTCGTGTGAGGAAGTGACGAATTCTGAAGATTTTGAAGACAAGATGAAGGTTCATCAGAAAAAGGAAGCAAAATTGTGGGAAGTAACCACAATACTCTGAAGGAAGTACCAATCCAAAACTCATGCTTTACCTCAATGGAGGAGTACTTTAGTACAGGAGAAGCATGAAGGTGAGAAATATGGTGATTATGGAGAAGTAGAAGTAGAACCATAGTCATTATGGAAGAGGGAGTGCATGGGAAATCACTTAGGATACTATATTCATAGTGTCAGCTAGTGGTTTTCTTGCAACAATAAACCCTCGAAAAAGGAAGATGATATATGAAACCCTAGCAGATACAAGAAGACCGTTGTCGATATCAGAAGACCACAATTGGCATCATATCAATACTGCGAGATAAAGTAGAAGATGTCTCGTCCAGTTGATCAGAACCTATAATAGAATCCATTTTTAGATATCAAATAGCCACAGTTGGTATAATAACCACAGCTGGTATCAGTTGGTATTACAAATAGTCTACGATTTAATTAGTTGTAACAAAAGTTTGTGAACAAATAAAAATCTTGTCAGCCAAATAGCTAGATCTATAAACATTTAGTCAAAGGATTCACATTGGATGTCCACAATTGAGTGGATGCACCACAAACGTTCTTCATGAGACTTTAGAAGAAGTAAAACCCATAAGTTAGAACCAGACCAATATTCCAACCATAAGTCCAATAGTTGGAAGAAAAGGAGTTGAAGACCATAAGGAAACTCTAAGGGGAGTTGGACGTACAATGACTCAATACTTTAAGCTAGATAGAAACAGAAGGTCTGAACTGAGAGGAAGTTCGATCTTATTTTCATAAGATTATCAAACACTACTTTCAGAAGGATGTCAGACCAGGAGCCGAGGTTCATACCTCGAGGAAGTAAGAAGTGGACTAGAACTTGAGAAAGTGAGTAGTATTTACTCAGAAGTACGATAACTCAAGTAAACTTAGGTAAATGAAGGTGGACGAAGAAAATACCGTAGACCAAATACAGTTCGAGAAGGCCAAAGACTGAAGGAGATTGACCTTACCAAAACTGAAGTCCATTTGAAAGATTCCTTTTATGGAACCTAAATAACCCCAAATAATTATAGGTATCAACCATAAACCATGATTGGATGGACTAAATGAGTCTAATCCATTCTTAGGAAAATAGACCATCATGATCATTTCCATGTTAAGTACCTTACTTAGTACCATTATTGCAGTGTTGGTAGTAAGGGAAAACAAAGACCTATTTACCAATTAGGAGTATGTTGTCAAACTAGTCTTCAGTTAAGACTAGCAGCATCAGAAGAAGTCCCATCATTGATTCTTCAATGAGAAAGGAAACAAGCTTATAGAGTTGAAAGAAAATTAAATAATTAAAGTTAGAAGCCATGGCTCAGAGATGGGTATCGTAGAACTGGAGTAAGAAACTAATTTTCAGAGACAAGCCATAATGGATTCCAGGAAGAATCTGGACAAGAGATATATTCAATTATACCTAGTGAGATCAATACGGAGTTTGAGAAAAGTTGTAGTCTGCACAAGTCAGATCCACACTCCGAAACGTGAGAGAGTTCAAACTTCGAGGACGAAGTTTAGTTTAAGGGGTAGAGACTGTAATATCCCAGGTTTAGAGGCTACAAAATGAGAGAACACCAAAGTGTGCATTGCATTCATGCATAGAAAATCCGGGGAATTTTCGCGCTTTCAAATAAAACTTACCACAGTAACTGAAGTTTCACTTGACTTGCTAGAATTAAAGTAGATCTTCAAGTCAAGCGCTATAAATTTCACTGTGATCTTTGCTAAAATCTTGTTTTGGGTAGATATGATTTGATCTATGGATTAGATCAAATGGAATTAGATTTACATCAACACATTCTTTAAGAACCGAACCCTAACTTATTAACACTTAAAAGTTAACAACTACCTTTGTGTATAATTTAATTCACTTCTAAACTTATTACCAAATAAGGTAAACCACAGTGGTGTGCATAAAAACCACACATTCTTATTTAAATCATAACTTATTAAATATGTGGAATATCATAAAACTAACTCCGTTTACATTACGAATTATAGTTCAAACTATTTGAATAAAACTAACTATGAGTATTTTGAAACTCATATGATCACGCCTTAGTGAAATCAAACTTAAATCATTCAAAATTTGGACATGACCTCTGTTATATTTTAGACAATTTGAGCACAAATAATAATGATGAACAAATAGTATATTATGCATGTAAGATCACATGAAAACTGAGTCCACACTCTAGAAGCTAAACTTCGGAAATACCATACTTATACATCAAATACAATTCCAACTTTGGAATACAGGATTCCAAAGAAAAAATACAATGTCCTTTAAACAACAATTCGATAATACAACCATGAATTGAATGTTATATGTATACCAAATAAGAACTAGAATATACTACAAACCTACAATCTAATATTACAAGTAGGAATGAATACAAATTAATATTACAGTAGAAAATGAATTAAATCCTAAGCTAAGTTGATTTTGGATCTTCTTGATCTTGTTTTCTTCTTCTTCTTCTTCTTCTTCTTCTTCTTATTCTCATCTCCATCTACAAAACAAGCATACAAATAGTGTAAAGGAGAAAGATTAGGAGGCAACAAAGGACAAATGCAAACAAGATAGAACCATTTGGAACTAAGCTCATAATTGATCTTGTTTAGATAAACCCATTATCACTTCAGAAAATGTTTACTTAATATTTAGTTCACAATGTTTCAGCCACTATTTAACTGTAAAGCCAAAAACTATTAGTAGCAGCCCACATAATCACATCAGCCCATAAGTCCATCTAGTGCCAAATGCCACTTGGCTGTCCAAAACAAAGCTATTAGAGGATAATGATCATGCCACCTAAGGATGAAAATATCTACAAGACTTGCACTCTAAGCTATGCCACCTCATGCTTAAGGAATTGCTATGCATGAGGGCATGCCACACTAGTAGCTTACTCACCAAATGAGAGTAAGAGTCACCACTTGAGGTGTCAACTTGTGATGAGCATCAAAATCCTATAAAAGGAGCCCCATATCGGCCATTTTGACCACATAGCACCATGATACAAGAAACCCAACGAATTTGGGCAACTCCATACAATAGATAGGACCAAGCTGAAGCAGCTAGGAGGTGGAGGCAAGCCATAAGACGCAGGTTGTTCCGATTACCCGAAGAGCAAGCTGCAGAAGATCACAAGGTTGACTTAGGGAGAGAAGTAGAGCGTATTTGTGGGTAGAGGGATGAACTCACCATAATAAGTACCTCAGAATTGGAAATCATCTTTGGCAGGGCTAGATACTAGCATACAACATTTCTTGATCAATATTTTGTTGAGAAGATAAGAGAGCGCGTTTGTGTAAACAAATAGAGTTGCTTGGACATCAACTAGAGTTGTCCAAAATCCATATTTAGATCACTTCAAGCACATTAAAGCCACTTGAAATCAACTAGGAAAGTTTATGCTTAATCTGAACCATATTCCACACATCTAGATGATCATCCAAGAACACCAAAACTTGACCGAGTAAGTAGATCACAACAAGAAAATATAAAATAGCTACTTATATCATCCATATGTATGTACCAGGAAATCATCATAAGCTCAAGCATATTACCCACACTTACACTTGCAATACAAGATTAAAACATGATGCTAATATGCTGCCATCTATTTATTTACACACCAACCAATTATTGGAATAATTGCTTATATGATTTAGTATACATAGCTGATCTTAAACACACTCCAGCACCTCACCTACATGTTGTTTGATATATCCGTGTGGATGCTTGTAGACAAATTAATTAGAGATCATATCTTGTGCATCTATGAACTGTTTTACCAGATTGCTAAAATAGCTAGACCTAAGAAAGACATATCCAGCTAGCACAAATACATCAGCAGCACTTCATCTGCACACACATATTCATACCTAGATGATTAGGTGACCATTGCCACAACCAAATATCTCACAGATGAAACCACCCACAAATTTAATACATGTCCAGGAGAATATAGCCACACAACTAGTACCAATTGATCATAGAAAACAGGTGAGAGGGAGAGCGGGGGTGAACCGAGATTATACTTGACAGGAGGTATAGCCGAGCCCATAATCCAGGGAGTCTGCAAGGTCGTCGAAGTGGAGGCTGGGGCAACCGCAGCCTACCCCCGCAGGGTGATGCAGGAGGCCACGGCTACCCCCGGGAGGCTGAGAGGCAGCAGCCGCATCACATCACCACACCACCATCGTCACACCGAGGAGATCGACGCGGGGAACCAGGAGGAGGTCATTGGCTTCGGGGTAGTCGAGCCGGGGCTCGAGGCCGGCGACGAGGAGGCGTCGCGGTGGAGTAGCAGGAGGCGTGAGAACCAGGACCTGCGACCACCGTGGCTGCAACGGCGAGCCCGAACCATGGATAGGGTTTTGCGGGGCTACGCGTGGGGGCGCCGGCGAGCGCCGCGGCGGCGGCAAAACAGTACTGGAGGAAGAGGCGAAGTTGCGGCGGGTGCAGCGGCACCGGACTTGGCCGACGTGCGGCGGCGGCGGATGTGGCCGGCGACGGTCGGAATTGAAGCGGCGGCGGGCACATCGCCAGGAGGGAGTCAATGCGAGAGGGGAACGAACTAGTCTCGTGGGCGTGTTGAGAGAAGAGGCGAAGAGAGTCGTGCGCGTGCGTGTGTGGTGGAGCCGGTCCGGCTCAGTATGCGCGTGTGTTGTGTTCGTGTATGGGTTTGACCCAACTCAATCGACCACCCTCTCAATGTGTGCTAATTGCCTAGTTGAATCCAGTGAATCAACGAACCCATTAGCTCTAGCCAAAATATAACTAGCCTATTAAAATGCACTCATGTGTCTAGTTAGTACTAATATGTATACACTTATGTGTTTAATATTCACACATTATATTAATTACCTACAAATCTAATATTGCATAGATAACTTATGTAATTGTTTGATTATGATTTGGAGAATATAAAATAACTCCGAGGTATCAAACATATATTATAAAAATACAAGTTGTAGATTGAACTCTAAAAATATATTATATGCATAATTTGAATTTGTACTTGTTTAAAATATTAATCCAACCTTAAGCATGTTATAAATATGTTTTCACAATTACTTAACACGGTTTAGGAAATAAAACTTAAGATGTGATTTTAATTAAGAAATATCATGTAGAATTCACAAGATATATAATGTAAAATGATTCTAAATTATATTAGAGCACTTAATTATATTTTGATAAATATTTTCTCTATCTTAAAGTAGTTAAATAAATTCTAAACAATTTAATACTTTAGGAAATTCCTAAAAACCTAAACATAAATTCTTTAAACCTAACCATGGTATAAAGTGTTATAACTATATATTCTAAAAACAATTTTATAAGCTTGTACTCACATATAAAACTAAATATGGCCAACCACAAATAAACCACATGAGTTGCACATCCTTGATCCAAATCCAATTGTTTAGCTAACTATGCATGACCATGTGTGATTACATGTAACAACTTTATGAATTAAACCTTAAATACGAGGTCATACCTTGTTAGTTGTATCATCCAATACCGTGCCATTACAAGCTTGATATACTAAACCTATTAACCATTAGTAATCATCCCTAGTCCAACTCATCTAAGTTGTTACCACTTACTAATAGTGTCCAATAGTGTCCTCTTATTGGATAAGTTCCATATACCACATATCTAAGCCATAGCCTTGGCTTATGAGTAGAGTTCGAGTTTTTATCATTGATTGAATAGTATTCATTGACTTACAAGTCAACCTTATCACATCAACCACTTACCTTGAGAGTTGTTGATCACATATCCTTAACCACAATATATGGAACCTAGGACTTTCCATTACTAGAAGATTTTGAACCCATCTTGTTTAAGAACCATCTAATAATTACTTAGTGAACCAACTAAAAAAGAGTAGTAAACCCTAGAAACTAATATCCCCATTTGGAATACTTATTGTTCATTAAGCATTCAGGTTCTTTAAAAGTTATTATTTGTGAAGTAAATAATAAGTGATATTTAGTCATGTCTTATAGGACTTAAAACTGACAACTGATTCTTGCGTATTAAGATTATGTCAACTACTATTTCCTTGTGTGTGTATATGATTCATTGTACCACTTGTTTATGATACTAATACAACCCAACCCTAATAAGAACCTTGTTTGAGAACCATTCTAAAAGTGCAACACACTCTAAAGAAATCTTCACAACTCACTAATCCTAAATCATCGGGGTTAGGTCACGCTTAGAGCGATTGCATCTCATACTTATGCATTATTGCATCCTTGCCAATCTTTTAAACATCGTCCTTACCGGACGATGATGCTATTTCAGAATTTGGAGTTATTGCGTATCGAAGACCTTGTCTGCATAATCTTGCAGCCAAGAAAGGCAAGTTCATCACTTGCTCATGTCATTTGAGTATCTTTATCAAATTACTTGCAAAGTACTATGATTATCACTATTGCATAAAAACCAAAACCACTATTTTCATAATTATGAATATGACTATGTGGTGGGCAATGGAACCATGGATTGTGTGGATATGGTGGAGGTTCCATTGCAAGGGTTTATATCCATCTAGGATTAAACAACAAATGTCGCCGAGTGATTCTTGTGCCGTAATACCCGTGTTAACCATAAGATCCGGAGTGGGACGGAGTAGTCAAAAGTGTTTCCACCTCTCGTTCATCAACGGATGCGCTTTACCGTAGACACTTGTATCCGTCGGGGGCGAGCGGTAGGCCGGGGAAGCCTTAAGTCCCCACGGCATTGTCCGTAGACACTTGTCGCCCGAAGAACAAGCGGTAGGCTGGGGAAGCCTTAAGTCCCCACGGTATTGCGGTCTATGATGGGTTGCGGCTACCGGCGTAGGAGTGTATGGTAGAGCCCGAGCATTGTTGTCGTGGTCGGGGTCCACCCCGAAATCTATGGGAATAATGGGACCGGCGTGGACCCGGTGGTCGGGGCATGCAACAAAGGGTGGGTGTTCGAGGTAGCGGAGGAACATGATTGGCTAGACCTTATACCGGGCCTCACACCAAAGGAAGTGTGGACGAGAACTTAAGCTCGGTTGGCACCAAGGTTAAGATCTCTTATGGGTAAAGCAACACACCTCTGCAGAGTGTAATGAATCGTGACCTGTCACTCCCTGTTCCGGGATATGGAACTGCGAACGCGGCCGGAAAGGAGCTCCATGAAGTTCTAGTAAACCGGTGAAGGCCGACGGACATAGTTCTTCTGAATAAAAGCAACCTTTTGAAGAAATGATTACGAAACCTGCATTGGTATTAGACTTTCTGGTCTGATGTCGTAGCTAGTGCATTAAACACCTCTTTCCTATAATGAACTTGTTGAGTACGCTCGTACTCATCCCACTCTTAAATCCCCTGCTTAGATATGGAGGCCACAATGGAAGATCTACAGTGCAACTCGAAGGCCGAGGAGTCAACAAGTACTTCAAGAAACAGGACCTATCAGAGGAGTCAGATACCACATCCAACAAGGAGAAACCTAGATTAGCAGTATAAAGGAACTAGCTTCCTAAACTTAGCTCCTATTTAGCTAGAATCTATTCTTAGCCTCTGTAGCTAGTTAAATACTCTACAAATAGAGTTCGTGTTAGGATTAGACTACGAGTCGTTCTCCTGGAGTTTAATTGCAGTTTTACCTCATTGTAAAGTAGGAGGCTGTGCTGATCTTATGTAACAGAGTCAATGTTGTAATTCTATAGACATGCCTTGGACCCGCATATGTTTCTGTTGTACCACTCTGAGCGATATAATACTAGTGGAACTGTGTTTCATTGGTGTTATATCAGACTTGCATACTACACCATGCAGTGGTATGCCGGGTCACCACACTGCGGCAGCGGTGCAGGATCCGGCGAGAACAAGTAGAGCAAGAGACACATCAACGCAAGCAAGAGTGGACAGAGCGAGACAGGAACGAAGGGAACGTCGACACTCACCAGAGGTTGATGAAGAAGATATGTGTGGACTCCCGTGCTTTACGAGACGAGTCCACAGAACTCGAGTTCCATCAGGGTTTAAGCTACCCGATAATTACAAAAAAAATCGATGGATCACAAGATCCTGAGGATTGGCTAATTGATTATCTCGAGAAGGTAAAGTTAGTAGGTGGAACCAGAGCAACAGCCATGCAGAGCATTCAAGTGCATTTGAGTGGTGCCGCCCGATCGTGGATAAAGAAGTTGTCTCCTGGGTCTATCGACAGCTGGGAAAATTTCGAGGATATATTCGTAAAAAAATTCCGATCTACGTGCAAGAAGCCCGCATCATTGGAGCAATTGAGAGCCTGTAGGCAGAAAAACGACGAGTCAATGAGAACATATATCCAGAGGTGGAACATTATCAAGAACTCGGCAGAAAATATATCTGACGAGAGAGCGATAGATGCATTCGTTGATGGTATTCGAAGGAGAGACTTTGTCGAGGATTTGGGAAGAACCAACCCAAAGACAATATCAGCACTCATGGAAATAGCGAATAGATGGGCGGATGGAGAAGATGCTGTTCACAACAAACGGCACAGGTCGCCTGAGGAAGACCGCAGCCGAAACTTTCAAAATAGACGACGATTCCCTCGACAGTCCTCAGATTACGATGCTCCCGGCCAAATATTGGCTGGGTTTCAAGGAAATAATGGAGGAAACAATCGCGATGATTATCAAAACGGCGGCGAGCAGCGCAGCGACTACAAGGACGGCTCCCGTCCAAATAGGCAAAATAATGGTCCAAGGTTCCAGAGGCCGTACATATCTCCCGAAGATATGATGAACGGACCATGCCAAATGCACTTTTATCTTGACAACAATGGAAAGAGGCAGTCAGGACACTTGCAGAAAGACTGTCGAACTTTTCAGGCATTGAACAGGTTTGCAGGACATGCCAACGCATAGGCAGCAAACAGATATCCTCAGGGGCCAAGGAGTGAGGTTCATCTTCCGCCTCCTCCCGCAATTACGGACGAAAATCGGCATCAGTTACGAATAGCGGCAGCTCCACAGCCACCGCCTTACATCGACACCAACGATGCGGTCTCGATGATTCAGAAAGCCGGGCCATCTAATAGAGCTCAGAAAGTAATTTCGCGACAAGTTTTCATGGCCGAGAAGATGCCACCACCAACAATAGAGTCTGAATTGGTCGGGACAGGACATTGGCTTCACCATAGCAGATCACCCGCAACAAGTTCCTCGACCAAGGCAATCAGCTTTAATCTTACCAGTGTTGATTGCAGGATTTGACGTATTGCGAGTGTTTATAGATGGAGGCAGCAGTTTAAACCTCATGTACGCAGATACATTGAGGAAGATGAATATATCCCTGGCGAATTTAAAACCAACGGATACACGTTTCCATGGTATCACACCAGACAAGCCGAGTTATCCACTGGGGAGAATCAATCTCGACGTTCAGTTTGGAACCCGAGAGAATTACAGAATAGAAAGGCTGGAGTTCGAAGTCGTGGATTTCCCATCACAGTACCATGATTTATTGGGACGACCCGCATATGCCAGATTCATGGCAATACCACACTACACATATTTGTTGTGGCGGCTCCCTGGACCTAAGGGACCAATTACAGTAAAGGGCTGCTTTGCGCTAGCGGACAAGTGTGACAAGGATTTTCATCGATTGTCAGAAACCTTCGGGATGCAGGCAGAATATATGGCGTCAAAACTGACAACAGACTACGACGTGTTACCAGATGTCGGGAGGCCTCTCAAGGAACCAACCTTTGACACCACCAAGAATTCGAAGGAAGTCCAGATACACCCGACAGATCCCAAGAAGACGACAGCTATCGCGACAAATATGGACCTCGCATAGGAAAGCGCGCTCGTCGAGTTCCTCCGTGAGCGCTGGGAAATCTTTACATGGTGTCCAGCTGACATGCCAGGAGTACCCAGGGAACTTGCCGAGCACCCCCTTAACTTGGATCCATTGGCCAGACCAATTAGACAACCTTTGCGGTGTTTTTCTGAACCAAACCGCAAAGCTATGCTGTCAGAAATTAACCGACTCAGAGAAGTTGGCTTCATCAAAGAGATATACACAGAAGCCACGTGGGTAGCAAACCCAGTGCTGGTCCCGAAGAAAAACACAGAGGTCCTTCGCATGTGCGTCGACTTCACGTGTCTCAATAAACATTGTCCAAAGGATCACTTTCCCCTCCCAAGGATCGATCAAATTATCGACTCCACGGCAGGTTGTGAACGTCTTTCCTTCTTGGATGCATATTCTGGTTACAACCAGATTCGACTAAAGGAAGAAGATGAACTCAAAACAGCTTTCATTACCCCCTATGGCATGTTCTGCTACAGAACAATGCCCTTCGGGTTGAAAAACGCGGGTGCAACATATCAGCGGATGATGCAAAAGTGCCTTGCCACACAGATTGGCAAGAACGTTCATGTGTACATTGATGATGAAATCATAAAAACAAAGAAGGGGTCAACTTTGATCGATGATCTCAGGGAAACCTTCGACAACCTCGACAAGTTCTGCCTCAAGCTAAATCCGACGAAGTGCTCTTTCGGCGTCCCTGCGGGAGAACTTCTCGGGTTCCTAGTGTCAGCAAGAGGAATCGAGGCTAACCCGGAGAAAATTCAGTCCATCGTGATGATGCGGAAGCCAACAAAGTTAAAGGAGATACAACAGTTAACTGGACGAGTCGCAGCTTTAAGCAGATTCGTCGCCAGGCTAGGAGAAAAGGCGTTGCCGTTTTACGCCTTGATTAAGCAAGGAGAAAAATTCGAGTGGAATGAGGAAGCAGATAGAGCTTTCGAGGATCTCAAGCGCACAATCTCGACACCACCAATACTGGTGGCACTGATGACCCACAAGTATAGGGGATCGCAACAGTCTTCGAGGGAACTAAAACCCAATTTATTGATTCGACACAAGGGGAGCCAAAGAATATTTGTAAGCCTTAACAGCGGAGTTGTCAATTCAGCTGCACCTGGAAACAGACTTGCTCGCAAGAGTTTATCAGTAGCAACAGTTTTATAGCAGTAGCAGTAGTGAAACATAAGCAGCAGTATAATAAAGACAGCAGTAGTGATTATAGTAAACAGCAGGATTAAAATACTGTAGGCACAGGGATGGATGAACGGGCGCTGCATGGATAAGAGAACTCATGTAACAATCAAGGCAGGGCATTTGCAGATAGTAATAAAACAGTATCCAAGTACTAAACAACCATAGGAATGTGTTCCGTATATAGTCGTACGTGCTCGCAATGAGAAACTTGCACAACATCTTTTATCCTACCAGCCGGTGGCAGCCGAGCCTCTAGGGAAACTACTGGTAATTAAGGTACTCCTTTTAATAGAGTACCGGAGCAAAGCATTAACACTCCGTGAACACATGTGATCCTCATATCACAGCCTTCCCCTCCGTTTGTCCCAATTTCTGTCACTTTGGGGCCTCGGGTTCCGGACAGCAATATGTGTATACAACTTGCAGGTAAGATCATAAAACAATGAATATCATCATGAATCAATAACATGTTCAGATCTGAAATCATGGCACTCGGGCCCTAGTGACAAGCATTAAGCATAACAAGTTGCAACAATATCATAAAAGTACCAACAACGGATACTAGGCACTATGCCCTAACAATCTTATGACTATTACATGATCAATCTCATCCAATCCCTACCATCCCCTTCAGCCTACAACGGGGGAATTACTCACACATGGATGGGGGAAGCATGGATGGTCGATGGAGAGGCGTCGGTGGTGATGATGGCGATGATCTCCTCCAATTCCCCGTCCCGGCAGGGTGCCAGAACGGAGTTTCTGGTCCCGAGACGGAGTTTCGCGATGGCGGCGGAGTTCTGGATGTCTTCTGGAAATATGGTCGAACCCCCTCGCGTTTTTAGGTCGAGGGCTTTAAGTAGTCCAGAGGGGAGCGTCGGGGGCTGGTCGAGGCGACCTCACCATAAGGCGGCGCGCCCCCCTCCTTGGCCGCGCCGGCCTATGGTGTGGGGGCCGTGGGCCTCCCCCTGGCCTGCCCTTCTGGCTCCGTGAATCTTCTGGGAAAATAGGCCCTTCACAATTATTTCCGGGGATTTTCCTGAAAGTTGTGTTTCTGCACAAAAATAAGACACCAGGGCAATTCTGCTGAAAACAGCGTTAGTTCGTGTTAGTTGTATCCAAAATACACAAATTAGAGGCAAAACAATAGCAAAAGTGTTCGGGAAAGTAGATACGTTTTGGACGTATCAACTCCCCCAAGCTTAGCTTATTGCTTGTCCTCAAGCAATTCAGTTAACAACTGAGTGCGATAAAAGAACTTTCACGAACACATTTGCTCATATGATGTAAATATTCTCATGATATGGACGAGTACTTAGGCAATTCATAATAAGATACATGCAAATAACGTCATTTAATAGTTATGTCAATCATGAAAAAGATACCAACAAACTAATAGTAAGCATCATGAATCATATCTATCAGCAGGATTGCAATGTTCATAAAGAGATATGATAAAGTGGTATCTCGCTTGCCTGTATTTGTACAGCAAAACATAAATGCCCAGGCACCTCTGAATTTCATGGAAAGACTAGAAGTAAAGAGTATCAAAGATAAAAGCGTCAAAGTTACACCACAACTAATCATATTTTGGGACAAGAATATTACACTAAGAATGACAATTATGCTCTCAAGAAAGTGCTCAAAGAAAGGATGGTGACTCAACATAAAAAGTAAAAGATTGACCCTTCGCAGAGGGAAGCAGGGATTAACATGTGCTAGAGCTTTTCATTTTTCTAAAGACAGAAGTAAAATTGTTTTGAGAGATGTTTGTTGTTGTCAACGAATGGTAGTGGGCACTCTAACTACCTTGTCAACCAGACTTTTAAGAGCGGCTCCCATGAAGGACGTTATCTCTACCAGCAAGGTAGATCATCCCTCTTCTCTTTTATTTACACATGTATTTTAGTTTCATTATGGATGACACTCCCCCCAACCTTTGCTTACACAAGCCATGGCTAACCGAATCCTCGGGTGCCTTCCAACATTCTCATACCATGGAGGAGTGTATATTTGCAAATTAAGTTGCTTACTGATAAATCAGGGCAAAACATGTGGAGAGAATTATTTATGAAGGTTGATTAATTGGGGCTGGGCACCCCGTTGCCAGCTCTTTTGCAAAATTGTTGGATAAGCGGATGTGCCACTAGTCCATTGGTGAAAGTCCATCAGGAGTAAATGACAAGATTGAAAGATAAAACACCACATACTTCCTCATGAGCTATAAAACATTGACACAAATTGAGAAGTACTTTGAAGGTTTTAAAGGTAGCACATGAAAATTTACTTGGAATGGTTTGAAATGCCATGCATAGGTATTTATGGTGGACACTTTGGAATAACTTGGTTTTCAGGGATTTGGAAGCACGAGCAGCATTCCCGCTCAGTACAAGTGAAGGCTAGCAATAGACTGGGAAGCGACAATCAAGAGAGCAATAACTGTCATAATCATGCTTGCGACAAAATAAAATTAAAGGAGGCATAAGAGTGATACAAGAACTCAGAAGCAAAGTAAATCATCGAGGCTTAATTGACTTTTTGTTTAGTCATATGCATGCATGAGCACGTGCCAAGTCAATTCAAACGAGTTATTCAGAGGAGGATACCACAATGTCATACCTATCTATGAATAAAACAATGCAAGCAAATATTTATGACATGCTACTCATATTAATAAATTGGAGCTAAACATGAGAGATCATGAACTGCTAGACTTTCATTAAATGACATATACCTCACATGAACCAACTAAGCATGCTCACATGGATGAGTATATGTACAAAAATGAAAACAAATAGAGTTCATACCAGCCTCTCACCACAGTCGAGTTGTCGTAGATCGTCATTATTGCCTTTCACTTGTGTAGCTTGAATAATATGAAATGAAACCAAGCTCCAACCGCCGAAGACCGCTAAACTCCATAATAAACTTTACAAAACCGAAGAAGAACAACAAATATTTTTGGTGTTTTTGAATTGGGAACAAGAACAAAAGGAAACAAGCAAAAACAAGAGAATGAAAACTAAAAGAATCACAGAAAAGCAAAGTGGCAGAAATCTGCCAAAACTTGACAGCAGTACAGTAATCAATTTTTTCGAAAATCTTCTGCTGTTCAAATCGAAAAGTGCTCAACTAACGAAATTTAGATAATAACCTGGGGAACATGCACAAAAATTTGCAGCTCAAAATAACGTTCTGGCTACGCACAGGAATTTTTTAGTATCAGTCCAGAATCTGTTTTTAGAGAGCACTTCCCCAAATATCATCTTCCTCATATTAGAGGCAACCATAAGAAGCGAAACAAGTATATACACATATCCGGCAATTGTAATATGCAATGAATGAGTGATGCCGGCATACCTCCCTCCAAGCTTAGGCTTTTGGCCTAAGTGAAGATCAACCCCAGCGAGGGTCAGGGTTCCATGCCGGTGGATCATACATGGCGTTGTCGTAATAAGATCCCTGTGCCGAAGAAAAGGATGAAGGCTCCACATGCCCGAAATACTTATGTGAAGAACTTTCTGTGTCGACCGACAAGTCGAGGGGATCCTCGGCCTCCTCCATGCCGTCCCCTGCGTGATGGCCGCAACTCTCTATGTATGCATCAAGTTCATCTTCTGTGACCGACCAACCGTTCCTGGAATCAAGGTTAAACAAAGCAGGTGCAGGCAATCCAACTAGCCTTTCAGATTTAATTACTCTCCACTTTTTCTTGAAAAAGGTTATCTTATAGGACAGGTTATTAAAGTTAGACTGATTAGAAACAAAGTCATGTTTTATCATGGAAACAATATCAAGTTTCTCTACAGAGAGCTGAACATCAAGAGGGTGAGGTTCTACACCATGCATAGCTAGCAAACGAGAAGCAATGAGACCTCCACAAATTCCTCCTTTATCACGGTTAGTAGCAACTCTAAATGCTATCAAAGCACCCAAATTATAAGTTCTATCATGTTGCAATGCAGCAGCTAAGAAAGCCAAGTCATGGATAGATAACTTACTTGCATTCTTTCTAGCAAGAACACACTTGGTGATAAAGTAAGCAAAATAGCGAATAGATGGGAGTTGAATACTACGAATTTTACCACTCTCATCCGAGAAACTTCTCCCTTGACAGATCATCTCGTAAAGTTTCAAGAGTTGCGATGGAAGCCCCCTAATCTTTTCACGTGATCCCCACTGTGGCACTTTAATAGCTGCACAAAAATCATCAAAGGGCAAGTTGACAGTTTTATTGTAGATTTTATATTGAACCATGGGGTTAGGTTGGGACCAATGGAATTCAAAATCCTGCACCACTGACATGGTTAGTTTTGCATATTGGTAAGGTTCACCAACAACAAAATCTTCTAACCCTGCATTGGAAATTAGATTTTGAACATCCTGAAAAATTCCTGCACTTCTCATGAAATCGGTGCAGGGGTAGTAGGAGGGGAATACCCCCTCTTCACGGTGGACTCTCATAACTTCATGCACCTCCAATTCATGTTGATTGAGTTGGTGTCTATTCCACTCCATTTTCTAAAAAATTTCAACAATCATTATAAAAGTTGATTTTGAGACATATAAATGAGGGAAACTACTATAGGAACTTGATAGAGTACTAAACATGCATCAAAACTAATTTTTACAACTTAGAACAAACATGCAAGCTCACTTAACATGTTACCTACAGCAGCAAAATATTCAAGATATACTCAACCAAACAAAATTCTATTTGGATAATCGGAGGAGTCACATACCGGAGAGCAAATGTGCCAAATTTCAGACTGAAATCTGGGCTGAGCAAGGAGATCGAAAAATCCTGAGCTCTCGGGCGAAAACGCGAGTGAGAACGAACTGGTACGAGTTTTTTAGGGAGAGAGAGTGGAATGAGTGGAAGGGATGACTGAGTGGGGCCAGGTGGGGCCCTCACCACAGGGTGGCGCGCCCCCCTCCTTGGCCGCGCCGGCACATGGGGGCCAGCCCTGGGGTGCCCCACTGGTCAGCCCCAGGCACTCCCAGGTTGCATTTCGAAAAAAAGGACCAACGGTATAATTTTTGTAAATTTTTGAGAATTTCGAAAAACGCACATTTCTGGGTGTTAAAATTACTATTTCAGGGCAGAAAAAGATTTTCAAACTTCTAAACAACCAAAGCCTCTTGCAAAACAAGTAGTACTACAGCAAGTAAAACAAGTGGAGAAAGAAAGAAATGTTGTTTAGCTCTTCTATGCATATAAAATATACTTGTTAACAAGGTTGATCAAGTCTTGCCACCAAATAAATTTTACATGTCATAAGAAGAAATAAACCTCAAATCAATCATGTTACCTTATATTGTATTGATATGGATCCAATCACAATAGTTTGATATCCTTCTTTAGACTCATATATTGGACAATCAATATCTCCCACTTAGAAAGATCTCAAATTAGAAATTGTATTAACTCCATATACTTTATCAATCCTCTTGGGAAAATAAACAGTATGTTCCCTGTCATCAACATTGAAAGTGACTTTTCCTTTATTGCAATCAATAACAGCCCCTGCAGTGTTAAGAAAAGGTCTTCCAAGAATAATAGACATATTATCATCTTCAGGCATTTCCAACACAACAAAATCAGTTAATATTAAGCAATTTTGAGTAACTTGAACAGGAACATCCTCACATATACCAACAGGAACAGCAGTAGATTTATCATCCATTTGCAAAGATATATCGGTTGGTATCAACTTATCTAGATCAAGTCTCTTGTAAAGAGAAAAAGGCATAACACTAACTCCTGCTCCCAAATCACATAGAGCAGTTCTAACATAATTATTCTTGATGGAACAAGGAATAGTTGGTATACCTGGGTCTCCCAGCTTCTTTGGAACCTTGCCATTGAAAGAATAATTACCAAGCATAGTGGAAATCTCCTCATTAGGAATTTTCCTTTTGTTAGAGACAATATCTTTCATATACTTTGAATAAGGAGGCAATTTAATAGCATCAGTCAAAGGAATTTGCAAAAACAAAGGTTTCATCCAATCACAAAATTTATTATAGTGTTCTTCTTCCTTTGATTTTAGTTTCTTAACGGGAAAAGGCATTTGCTTTTGAACCCAAGGTTCTCTTTCATTACCATGTTTCTTAACAATAAAATCTTCTTTAGTGTACTTTTTATTTTTAGCATGCTTTTCAGGTTCATTTTCAATCTCTTCTTTATCAGGAACATCATTCTTATCATTATCTTTATCATGTTCATTACCACTTTCAGTTTCAGCATCAGAAATGGAAATACTATTAGGATCATTAACATGTTCAGAAGATTCTACAACAGTTTTATGTTTCTTCTTCTTTTTCTTAGAAGGAGCACTAATTTCTTTAGTTCGTTGAGAATCTTGTTCAACTCTTTTGGGATGCCCCTCAGGATATAGAGGATCCTGAGTAGAAACACCACCTCTAGTTGTTACTTCATAAGCATGTTTCTCTTTATGAGTATTTTTTAACAAGTCATTTTGAACTTTAGTAAGTTGATCAATTTGAGTTTGAACCATATGAAAATGTTTAACAAGCATCTTAACATCATTGGAGGTTCTCTCCACAATATCATGCAATTTACTAATAGCTTGAGAATTTTCCATTAAATGATTCTCTACTCTCATATTAAAGTTATCTTGCTTAACAATATAATTATCAAACTCATCTAAACATTGATCAGGAGGTTTTGAGTAAGGAATGTCTCCTCTATCAAAGCGTTGAAGAGAATGTACCTCAATCATGGATGAAGGGGGAGTTATCTTACATAAATCTTCTATGGGAGGTAAATTCTTCACATCTTTAGATTTAATACCTTTCTCTTTAAGAGATTTCTTGGCTTCCCTCATATCTTCATCATTTAATTTAATCATACCCCTCTTCTTCAATATTGGTGTTGGGGTTGGTTCAGGTGTAGTCCAATCATCATGATTTCGGCCTATTCTAGCCAATAATTCTTCCGCTTCGTCTGGAGTTCTTTTCCTGAAAACACAACCAGCACAACTATCCAAGTATGCCCTAGACTCAATGGTTAGTCCACTATAAAAATATATCAAGTAGGTCATGCTTTTCCAAATCATGTCCAGGCCGAGCTCTGATAAGAGAGCAAAATCTTGCCCAAGCTTCAGGCAATTTCTCTCCATCTTCCTGGTCAAAACTATAAATTTTCTGCAAAGCAATATGTTGAGCACTAGCAGGAAAATATTTCCGAAAGAAAACATCAAGCAAACCTTTTGGACTATCAATAGAATCAGGAGGCAAACTATTATACCAAATTTTAGCATCATCCTTTAATGAGAAAGGAAAAATTTTAGCAACAAAATAAGTACGCATCTTAATATCATCAGAAAACAAGCTACTCAAAGTAGAAAGCTCATTCATGTGTTCTACGGCACTTTCTTTTTCAGTACCACGAAAAGGTGTTTTCTCAACAATAGATATATGAGATAAATCAAGAGAAAAATCATAATCCTTATCCTTAATGTTTATAGGAGATGTGGCAAATTTAGGATCAGGAGACAGTTTATATCTAACAGCACGTTGTGCAAGAAGCTTTTTAATGTTACTTGCATCAGTAGTAGCATTACATTTATCAATAAAATCATCATCAAGTTCCACATAATCTTCATCAAGATCATCACTAGAGTGTTCAACAGACTCAGGTGAATTAACAGGTGTAACAATATTTTCATTAGGAATTTCAGCATTTTCAATTTGTCTAGACCTAGCAATTGTAGCATCTAGAAAAGGACCTAATGAACCATTATCATCAAGCACAGTAGCAGCATCATCAAAATTATCAGAGGAATTTTCAGTTTCAACAGAAGTACCAACACGTGAAGCTTGTGGTGGTGAAACAAGTTGACTTATCACAGATGGTGAATCAAGAGCAGCAGAGGTACTCAGAGTTGTACCTTTTCTTGTAGTGGATGGTAATATGGCGACTTTACTATCGCGAGGTTTACCCATGATGGAGGATTTGCAGCAAACAATATCAATCCAGGTGAACTTGCAAATAAAGCTATGCTCCCCGGCAACGGCGCCGGAAAATAGTCTTGATGACCCACAAGTATAGGGGATCGCAACAGTCTTCGAGGGAAGTAAAACCCAATTTATTGATTCGACACAAGGGGAGCCAAAGAATATTTGTAAGCCTTAACAGCGGAGTTGTCAATTCAGCTGCACCTGGAAACAGACTTGCTCGCAAGAGTTTATCGAGTAGCAACAGTTTTATAGCGATAGCAGTAGTGAAATATAAGCGACAGTATAATAAAGACAGCAGTAGTGATTATAGTAAACAGCGAGGATTAAAATATCGTAGGCACAGGGATGGATGAACGGGCACTCGCATGGATAAGAGAACTCATGTAACAATCAAGGCAGGGCATTTGCAGATAGTAATAAAACAGTATCCAAGTACTAAACAACCATAGGCATGTGTTCCGTATATAGTCGTACGTGCTCGCAATGAGAAACTTGCACAACATCTTTTGTCCTACCAGCACGGTGGCAGCCGGGCCTCTAGGTAAACTATCGGTAATTAAGGTACTCCTTTTAATAGAGTACCGGAGCAAAGCATTAACACTCCGTGAACACATGTGATCCTCATATCACAGCCTTCCCCTCCGTTTGTCCCAATTTCGTCACTTTGGGGCCTCGGGTTCCGGACAACAATATGTGTATACAACTTGCAGGTAAGATCATAAAACAATGAATATCATCATGAATCAATAACATGTTCAGATCTGAAATCATGGCACTCGGGCCCTAGTGACAAGCATTAAGCATAACAAGTTGCAACAATATCATAAAAGTACCAACAACGGATACTAGGCACTATGTCCTAACAATCTTATGACTATTACATGATCAATCTCATCCAATCCCTACCATCCCCTTCAGCCTACAGCGGGGGAATTACTCACACATGGATGGGGGAAGCATGGATGGTCGATGGAGAGGCGTCGGTGGTGATGATGGCGATGATATCCTCCAATTCCCCGTCCCGGCAGGGTGCCAGAATGGAGTTTCTGGTCCCGAGACGGAGTTTCGCGATGGCGGCGGAGTTCTGGATGTCTTCTGGAAATATGGTCGAACCCCCCTCGCGTTTTTAGGTCGAGGGCTTTAAGTAGTCCAGAGGGGAGCGTCGGGGGCTGGTCGAGGCGACCTCACCATAAGGCGGCGCGCCCCCCTCCTTGGCCACGCCGGCCTATGGTGTGGGGGTCGTGGGCCTCCCCCTGGCCTGCCCTTCTGGCTCCGTGAATCTTCTGGGAAAATAGGCCCTTCGCAATTATTTCCGGGGATTTTCCTGAAAGTTGAGTTTCTGCACAAAAATAAGACACCAGGGCAATTCTGCTGAAAACAGCGTTAGTCCGTGTTAGTTGTATCCAAAATACACAAATTAGAGGCAAAACAATAGCAAAAGTGTTCGGGAAAGTTGATACGTTTTGGACGTATCAGGCACCAAAGGAAAAAAGAACCTCTCCTGTTGTATATCGCGGCCACACCTTAGGTGGTCAGCACAGTACTTGTGGTTGGGCGCGAAGAAGAAGGAAAACTCCATGGAGTATAGAGGCCGTTATATTTCATCAGCGAAGTTTTATCTCCTTCAAAACAACGATACCCGCATTATCAGAAGCTGGCGTACGGAGTATTCACAACATCAAGAAAGTTGCGACACTATTTCTCGGCACACCCGATAATAGTGGTCAATGAGGCGCCCTTATCCAATATACTGAATAACCCGGAAGCTACGGGTCGTGTCTCCCTTTGGGGAATAGAGCTTTCCCCTCGGGACATCACATATGAAAAAAGAAAAGCAATAAAGTCGCAGATATTGCCAGACTTCGTCGCAGAGTGGATGGAGCTGCAAAATACGGGACCCCCAGATTTGTCGAGAACTTGGACTATGAATTTTGACGGGTCCAAAAGGTTAGAAGGAGCTGGAGCAGGCGTGATACTAGTTTCACCCCAAGGAGACAAGTTAAAGTATGTACTGCGGATGACGTTCCCTAATGCCTCTAACAACGAGGCAGAGTACGAAGCGCTGATACATGGGATGAAGATGGCGAAAGCCTGTGGTGCAACCCGATTAAAAATATTCGGCGACTCCCAATTGGTGGCTCAACAGGTGATGAATCAATGTGACGCAGTCAACGACAGCATGATAGCATACAAAGAGTTATATAATGAATTAGAAAGGCTCTTCGACGGGTGTGAGGTAAATCATGTTAGTAGATTCAGCAATGATGAAGCCGATGTGCTGGCAAACATCGGGTCCCAGTGTTTAGCAATACCACCCAAGGTATTTTGGGAGGAGATCAGTGAAAGATCGACCAAGGCAAGGAAACAGCCAAAGAAGAAGGAAAAGGTCGAGAAAGGCTCGGGGGCTCCAGCAGCAACAGAAACAAGTATATCGGGAGACGAAGAAGAGTCGCATGAGGTGATGGTGGTAAAAATCCCTTGGATGCAGGCTTATATCGCATATATCTCAAGAAAGGAAGTACCCGAAGATCCAGTAGAGGCAAGGCGAATTATTCGACGGTCCAAAGCCTTCACTGTGGTTAAAGGCGAACTTTATAAGAGAAGTATAGCGGGAGTCTTACAGCGGTGCGTCATAGCTGAAGAAGGTCGACTGCTTTTAAAGGATGTACACAAAGGCATATGCGGACACCACGCAAGCAGTCGAGCTATTGCGGCTAAGGTTTTCAGAGCAGGGTTCTATTGGCTAACAGCCATTGAGGATGCAAAGGACATAGTGCGTACCTGTGATGCGTGTCAAAGGTTTGCCGCAAAACCTCATTCTCCGGCAGCAGAACTGATGCCAATACCATTGTCGTGGCCCTTTGCTCAATGGGGTCTCGATATGGTGGGCAAATTGCATAAGGCATGGCCAGGAGGATACGAGTATATGCTCGTAGCTGTCGACAAGTTTACCAAGTGGATCGAGGCAAAACCAATAAACTTGCCAGACGCAGCATCAGCGGTCAAGTTCGTCAAAAGCATCGTTTTTCGGTTCGGAGTTCCTCATAGCATCGTCACAGACAATGGTAGTAACTTAACTTCAAAGGAATTCAAGGCTTATTGTGCAGAAGTAGGCATCAAGCTAATTTTTGCATCAGTTGCGCACCCGCAAACCAATGGTCAAGTCGAGAAAGCAAACGGCGTCATCTGCAACGGCATCAAGAAGCGCCTGTTAACACCATTGGAAAAAGCCCGACACACTTGGCCGGAGGAGTTACCCAGCGTGCAATGGAGCATACGAACAACACCCAACACAGCAACACAGGAAACTCCGTTTTTCCTGGTTCATGGAGCTGAGGCAGTGTTGCCGATAGAAATAGAACACAATTCCCCGAGAGTGGCGGAGTTTGATGAAGAAACCTCGAGAAAAGCTCTGGAAGACGATGTGGATGCACTTGACGAAGCTCGTGACGAAGTACTGTCCAGAGTCGCCAAATATCAGCAAGATATGAAAAATTATCACAATCGAAGATTGCGACCAAGATCTTTCCAAGTCTGTGATTTAGTTCTTCGGCTCACACTAGACAGCCATGAAAAACTCGAGTCGCCATGGCTGGGACTGATGGCGCGTGATGCACACGTCCGTTGGGAACCCCAAGAGGAAGGTATGATGCGCACATCAGTTAGTTTTCCCTCAGAAAAAAACCAAGGTTATCGAACCAGTAGGAGATGAAGGCCACGTGAAGGTTGTTGGTGGAGGAGTGTAGTGCGGCGCAACACCAGTGATTCCGGCGCCAACGTGGAACCTGCACAACACAATCACAATACTTTGCCCCAACTTAACAGTGAGGTTGTCAATCTCACCGGCTTGCTGTAAATAAAGGATTAAACGTATGGTGTGGAGAATGATGTTTGTTTGCGAAGAACAACAAAGAACGGAGATTGCAGTAGATTGTATTTCAGATGTAAAAGAATGGATCGGGGTCCACAGTTCACTAGTAGTGTCTCTCCAACAAGATAAATAGCATGTTGGGTGAACAAATTACAGTTGGGCAATTGACAAATAGAGAGGGCATAACAATGCACAAACATATCATGATGACTACTATGAGATTTACTTAGGGCATTACGACAAAGAACATAGACCGCTATCCAGCATGCATCTATGCATAAAAAGTCTACCTTCGGGTTAGCATCCGCACCCCTTCCAGTATTAAGTTGCAAACAACAGACAATTGCATTAAATACTATGCGTAATGTAATCAACACAAATATCCTTAGACAAAGCATCGATGTTTTATCCCTAGTGGCAACAGCACATCCACAACCTTAGAACTTTCTGTCACTCGTCCCGCATTCAATGGAGGCATGAACCCACTATCGAGCATAAATACTCCCTCTTGGAGTTACAAGTATCAACTTGGTCAGAGCCTCTACTAGCAACGGAGAGCATGCAAGAACATAAACAACACATATATGATAAATCAATTAATCAACTTGACATAGTATTCCATATTCATCGGATCCCAACAAACACAACATGTAGCATTACAAATAGATGATCTTGATCATGATAGGCAGCTCACAAGATCTAAACATGATAGCACAAGAGGAGAAGAAAACCATCTAGCTACTTCTATGGACCCATAGTCCAAGGATGAACTACTCATGCATCAATCCGGAGGCGGGCATGATGATGTAGAGTCCTCCGGTGATGATTCCCCTCTCCGGCAGGGTGCCGGAGGCGATCTCCCGAATCCCCCGAGATGGGATTGGCGGCGGCGGCGTCTCTGGAACTTTTCTCGTATCGTGGCTCTCGGTGATAGGGTTTTCGCGACGGAGAGAATATATAAGCGAAGGGGCGAGTCGGGGACGCTCGAGGGGCCCACCCCATAGGGCGGCGCGGCCGGGGGTGGGGCCGCGCCCCCTAGGGTGTGGCCGCCTCGTCGCCCCTCTTCGTCTCCTCTTCGGACTTCTGGAAGGCTCCGTGCAAAATAAGACCGTGGGCTTTTGTTCCGTCCAATTCCGAGAATATTTCTGTGTAGGATTTACGAAACCAAAAATAGCAGAAAACGAGAACCGGCGTTTCGGCATCTTGTTAATAGGTTAGTGCTGGAAAATGCATCAAAATGATGTAAAGTGTATATAAAACATGTGAGTATTGTCATATAACTAGCATGGAACATAAGAAATTATAGATACGTTTGAGACGTATCAAGCATCCCCAAGCTTAGTTCCTACTTGCCCTCGAGTAGGTAAACGATAACAAGGATAATTTCTGAAGTGACATGCTACTATCATAATCTTGATCAATACTATTGTAAAGCATATGAGATGAATGAAGTGATTCGAAGCAATGGTAAAGATAATTACTAAACAACTGAATCATATAGCAAAGACTTTTCATGAATAGTACTTTCAAGACAAGCATCAATAAGTCTTGCATAAGAGTTAACTCATAAAGCAATAGATTCTTAATAGAAGGTTTTGAAGCAACACAAAGGATGATTAAGTTTCAGCAATTGCTTTCAACTTGTAACATGTATATCTCATGGATAGTAGTCAACATAAAGCAATATAACAAGTGCAATAAGTAAACATGTAAGAATCAGTGCACACAATTGACACAAGTGTTTGCTTCTAAGATAGAAAGAAGTAGGTAAACTGACTCAACATAAAGTAAAAAAAGGCCCTTCGCAGAGGGAAGCATGGATTACTCATGTGCTAGAGCTTTTTATTTTGAAAACATGGAAACAATTTTGTCAACGGTAGTAATAATTCATATGTGTTATGCATAAAACCTCTTATAAGTTGCAAGCCTCATGGATCGAATACCAATAGTGCCCGCACCTTGTCCTAATTAGCTCGGATTTCCATGGATTATCATTGCATTACATATGTTTAAACCAAGTGTCACAAAGGGGTACCTCTATGCCACTTGTACAAAGGTCCAAGGAGATAGATCGCATTTGATTTCTCAGTTTTGATAGATCTCAACTTGAGGACATCCATATCGGGACAACATAGAAAACAGATAATGGACTCCTCTTTTTAATGCTTAAGCATTCAACAACAGATAATATTCTCATAAGAGATTGAGGATTAATGTCCAAGCTAAAACTTCCACCATGATACATGGCTTTGGTTGGCGGCCCAATGTTCTTCTCTAACAATATGCATACTCAAACCATTTAATCATGATAAATCACCCTTACTTCAGACAAGATGAACATGCATAGCAACTCACATGATATTCAACAAAGGTGTAAAAAGTTGATGGCGTCCCCAGAAACATGGTTACCGCTCAACAAGCAACTTATAAGAAATAAGATACATAAGCGACATATTCAATACCACAATAGTTTTTAAGCTATTTTCCCATGCGCTATGTATTGCAAAGACAAGGAATGCAATTTTAAAGGTAGCACACAAGCAATTTACTTTGGAATGGCAGAAAAATACCACATAGTAGGTAGTTATGGTGGACACAAATGGCATGAGTTTTGGCTCAATGTTTTTGGATGCACGAGAAGCATTTCCTCTAAGTACAAGGCTTTGGCTAGCAAGGTTGTTTGAAGCAAACATAAGTATGAACCGGTACAGCAAAAACTTACACAAGAACATATTGCAAGCATTATAAGACTCTACACTGTCTCCTTGTTGCTCAAACACTTTTACCAGAAAATATCTAGACTTTTAGAGAGACCAATCATGCAAACCAAATTTCAACAAGCTCTACGGTAGTTCTCCACTAATAGGTTTAAACTACATGATGCAAAAGCTTAAACATGATCTATGAGAGCTCAAAACAATTGCCAAGTATCAAATTATTCAAGAGCATATACCATTTACCACATGAAGCATTTTCTGTTTCCAACCAAATAGCAATCAACGAAGCGGTTTTCAACCTTCGCCATGAACATTAAAAGTAGAACTAAGAACACCAGTGTTCATATGAAAAAGCGGAGCGTGTCTTTCTCCAACACAAGGAATACTAGCATCCGATTTTATTCAAACAAAAACAAAAACAAAAACAAACAGACGCTCCAAGTAAAGAACATAAGATGTGACGGAATAAAAATATAGTTTCACTAGAGGTGACCTGATAAGCTGTCGATGAAGAAGGGGATGCCTTGGGCATCCCCAAGCTTAGATGCTTGAGTCTTCTTGAAATATGCAGGGATGAACCACGGGGGCATCCCCAATCTTAGACTTTTCACTCTTCTTGATCATATTATATCATCCTCCTCTCTTGACCCTTGAAAACTTCCTCCACACCAAACTCAAAACAAACTCATTAGAGGTTAGTGCATAATCAAAAATTCACATGTTTAGAGAGGACACAATCATTCTTAACACTTCTGGACATTACCCAAAGCTACTGAAAGTTAATGGAGCAAAGAAATCCATTCAAACACAGTAAAAGAGGCAATGCGAAATAAAGGCAGAAACTGTCAAAACAGAACAGTCCGTAAAGACGAATTTTTTAGAGGCACTTAACAGGCTCATACGAAAAGCTAAAATTGAATGAAAGTTGCGTACATATCTGAGGATCACGCATGAATTTTTTTCAGCATTTTACGAGTTTTCTACAGAGAGATCTACTCAAATTCGTGACAGGTAAAAATCTGTTTCTACGCAGGAATCCAAATCTAGTATCAACTTTACTATCAAAGACTTTACTTGGCACAACAACATGATAAGGAGAGGTTGCTACAGTAGTAACAACTTCCAAGACACAACAAAACAGTAGCAAAATAAAAACAACATGGGTTATCTCCCAAGAAGTGCTTTTCTTTAACGCCTTTCAGCTAGACGCAGAAAGTGGAAATCAAGTAACATCAAGAGAAGAAGCATCAACATCATAATTTGTTCTAATAATAGAATCAAAAGGCAACTTCATTCTATTTCTAGGGAAGTGTTCCATACCTTTCTTGAGAGGGAATTGATACTTAATATTTCTTCTTTCATATCAATAATAGCACCAACAGTTCGAAGAAAGGGTCTTCCCAAAATAATGGGACAAGATGCATTGCATTCAATATCCAAGACAACAAAATCAACGGGGACAAGGTTATTGTTAACCGTAATGTGAACATTATCAATCCTCCCCAAAGGTTTCTTTATAGAATTATCAGCAAGATTAACATCGAAATAACAATTTTTCGATGGTGGCAAGTCAAGCATATCATAGAGTTTCTTAGGCATAACAGAAATACTTGCACCAAGATCACATAAAGAATTACAATCAAAATCATTGACCTTCATTTTAATGATGGGCTCCCAACCATCTTCCAACTTCCTAGGAATAGAAGCTTCAAGTTTTAATTTCTCTTCTCTAGCTTTAATGAGAGCATTTGTAATATGTTTTGTAAAGGCTACATTTATAGCACTAGCATTAGGACTTCTAGCAAGTTTTTGCAAGAACTTAATAACTTCAGAGATATGACAACTATCAAAATCTAAACCATTATGATCTACAGCATTCTGAAAAATTTCAGCACTTTTATCACAAACAGTTTCAGCAGTTTCAGGCAATTTTGCACGCTTTGTACTAGGAGTAGAAACATTGCCAACACCAATTATTTTACCATTGATAGTAGGAGGTTTAGCAACATGTGAAGCATCAACATTACTAGTGGTGGTAATAGTCCAAACTTTAGCTACATTATTCTCTTTAGCAAGTTTTTCTCTTTCTTCTCTTTCCCACCTAGCATGCAATTCAGCCATCATTCTAATATTATCATTAATTCGAACTTGGATAGCGTTTGCTGTAGCAAATGACTTAATATCTTTATCTTCATTAGGCATAACTTTCAATTTTAAAAGATCAACATCAGCAGCAAGACTATCAACCTTAGAAGCAAGAACATCAATTTTACCAAGCTTTTCTTCAACAGATTTGTTAAAAGCAGTTTGTGTACTAATAAATTCTTTAAGCATGACTTCAAGACTAGAGGGTAAACTCCTACTACTGTTGTAAGAATTACCATAAGAATTACCATAACCATTACCATTATTAGAAGGATATGGCCTATAGTTGTTACCAAAATTATTCCTATAAGCATTGTTGTTGAAATTATTACTTTTAATGAAGTTCACATCAACATGCTCTTCTTGAGCAACCAATGAAGCTAAAGGAACATTATTAGGATCAACATTAGATCTACCATTAACAAGCATAGACATAATTACATCAATCTTATCACTCAAGGAGGAGGTTTCTTCAACAGAATTTACCTTCTTACCTTGCGGAGTCCTTTCAGTGTGTCATTCAGAGTAGTTGATCATCATATCATCAAGAAGCTTTGTTGCAGCACCCAAAGTTATGGACATAAAAGTACCTCCAGCAGCTGAATCCAATAGGTTCCTCGAAGAAAATTTTAATCCTGCATAGAAGGTTTGGATGATCATCCAAGTAGTTAGTCGATGGGTAGGGCAATTCTTCACCAAAGATTTCATTCTTTCCCATGCTTGGGCAACATGTTCATTATCCAATTGCTTAAAATTCATAATGCTACTTCTCAAAGATATAATTTTAGCAGGAGGATAATATCTACCAATGAAAGCATCTTTACATTTAGTCCATGAATCAATACTATTCTTAGGCAAAGATAGCAACCAATCTTTAGCTCTTCCTCTTAAGGAGAAAGGAAACAATTTCAGTTTTATAATATCCCCATCTACATCCTTATACTTTTGGATTTCACAAAGTTCAACAAAATTATTAAGATGGGCAGCAGCATCATCAGTACTAACACTAGAAAATTGCTCTCTCATAACAAGATTTAGTAAAGCAGGTTTAATTTCATAAAATTCTGCTGTAGTAGCAGGTGGAGCAATAGGAGTGCATATAAAATCATTATTATTGGTGCTAGTGAAGTCACACAACTTAGTGTTCTCAGGAGTATTCATTTTAACAGTAATAAAAACAAGTAAAGCAAACTAAATTAAGTAAAGTAAAACAAGTAACTTTTTTTTTGTGTTTTTGATATAAAGAAAGCAAACAAAACAGAAAATAAAATAAAGTAAAGAAAGACAATAAACAAAGTAAAGAGATTGGATGTGAGGGACTCCCCTTACAGCGTGTCTTGATCTCCCCGGCAACGGCGCCAGAAAACAGTCTTGATGGCGCGTGATGCACACGTCCGTTGGGAACCCCAAGAGGAAGGTGTGATGCGCACAACAGTAAGTTTTCCCTCAGAAAGAAACCAAGGTTATCGAACCAGTAGGAGATGAAGGCCACGTGAAGGTTGTTGGTGGAGGAGTGTAGTGCGGCGCAACACCAGGGATTCCAGCGCCAACGTGGAACCTGCACAACACAATCACAATACTTTGCCCCAACTTAACAGTGAGGTTGTCAATCTCACCGGCTTGCTGTAAACAAAGGATTAAACGTATGGTGTGGAGAATGATGTTTGTTTGCGAAGAACACAACAGAGAACAGAGATTGCAGTAGATTGTATTTCAGATGTAAAAGAATGGACCGGGGTCCACAGTTCACTAGTGGTGTCTCTCCAATAAGATAAATAGCATGTTGGGTGAACAAATTACAGTTGGGCAATTGACAAATAGAGAGGGCATAACAATGCACATACATATCATGATGACTACTATGAGATTTACTTAGGGCATTACGACAAAGAACATAGACCGCTATCCAGCATGCATCTATGCATAAAAAGTCCACCTTCGGGTTAGCATCCGCACCCCTTCCAGTATTAAGTTGCAAACAACAGACAATTGCATTAAGTACTATGCGTAATGTAATCAACACAAATATCCTTAGACAAAGCATCGATGTTTTATCCCTAGTGGCAACAACACATCCACAACCTTAGAACTTTCTGTCACTGTCCCAGATTCAATGGAGGCATGAACCCACTATCGAGCATAAATACTCCCTCTTGGAGTTACAAGTATCAACTTGGCCAGAGCCTCTACTAGAAACGGAGAGCATGCAAGAACATAAACAACACATATATGATAGATCAATTAATCAACTTGACATAGTATTCCATATTCATCGGAAGCCAACAAACACAACATGTAGCATTATAAATAGATGATCTTGATCATGATAGGTAACTCACAAGATCTAAACATGATAGCACAAGAGGAGAAGACAACCATCTAGCTACTGCTATGGACCCATAGTCCAAGGATGAACTACTCATGCATCAATCCGGAGGCGGGAATGATGATGTAGAGTCCTCCGGTGATGATTCCCCTCTCCGGCAGGGTGCCGGAGGCGATCTCCTGAATCCCCCGAGATGGGATTGGCGGCGGCGGCGTCTCTGGAACTTTTCTCGTATCGTGGCTCTCGGTGATAGGGTTTTCGCGACGGAGAGAATATATAGGCGAAGGGGCAGAGTCGGGGGACGCTCGAGGGGCCCACCCCATAGGGCGGCGCGGCTAGGGGTGGGGCCGCGCCCCCCTAGGGTGTGGCCGCCTCGTCGCCCCTCTTCGTCTCCTCTTCGGACTTCTGGAAGGCTCCGTGCAAAATAAGACCATGGGTTTTTGTTTCGTCCAATTCCGAGAATATTTCCTGTGTAGGATTTCTGAAACCAAAAACAACAGAAAACAGGAACTGGCGCTTCGGCATCTTGTTAATAGGTTAGTGCCGAAAAATGCATCAAAATGATGTAAAGTGTATATAAAACATGTGAGTATTGTCATATAACTAGCATGGAACATTAGAAATTATAGATACGTTTGAGACGTATCAGGGACCATACATCGTCATAGAAGTAATCGAAGGAGGAGCATACAGAATCAAGGACAAGAAGACAGGGATCGTGGAGCCAAATCCCTGGAACGTGGCGCAGCTTAGGCAATTTTACGCTTAAGTCGAAATATAGTCTTCTATGTAAACATACAATGTACTGAAATGCCCGCGAGTTTTCAGACGCACTCTTTTCCTTTCAGGGCACCGAGTGGGGCTGGAAGGTTTTTAATGAGACGGACTCGCGGTGCTGCAATATAATGAAGATATTGGTGATATACATCTTTTTCTTCGGCAGGCTCGGGGGCTTGCAACCCGCAAAATATAATATATATATTCAAGATTAAAATATATAGAGTCCAAAGATATTTTGCCTTGGTCTAAAAAATCTCGCAAACCAATAAAAAGAATATAGTCGCCGACAAACGCTCGGGGGCTCAAGGGAAAGAAAAATACAACATATCTTACAAGATAGCATTTAGAATATACATGGTCCTTTTATACAATAAAATTTCGACACTAAAAAATAATTATTCGTGACCCAGCAGGTCATCTATGTTAATTCTTTCATCGTCAGCAGGGGCACTCATATGTTCAGCATAGTTGCCCTTCACGAAGAACTCAGCATCCATTCGAAGAAAATCATCCATCATTTCTTCGGCTACAAGCGTGACAATCTCGTTGATCTTTTCGATATTCCTTCTTCGCCTTTTCAGTTTAGCATGGCATAATTCAACAATCTTAGTCATATGCAATTTTGGATAGACGACCTGCAGCATGATCATAGAAAATCGGGCTCCCGGAGTTAATTGGGCTCTCACAAATCCATGGATCCGGGGAGCATCCCAGAACTTGTTCATCAAATCAGGAAGAGTCTTCGGTGGGGTGTTTCGAGGAAACATAGTGTTGTAAACCAGAGCCAATGTCCTCGTACAGAAATCAAGGAAGTCGCGAACTTGACCTGCGCGATCTTGAAATCTGACGATTCCTCGGGTACGATCCGGCATCGCCCAAAAACTGGAACCATGTTCATGGGCAAGCCTAGTAAGATGAGTGGATCTCGCCTCCACACGTTGATCTTCGACGGCAGTATCCAAAAAAGAACCTATTCAACCGAAGCGCATGGATAAGAGACAAGAAGAAAATAGATTGGCAAAACCTCGAGGACAAGAAGCGTACCCGCCATATCCAGGCTTGCGTCAGTCATCAGCTCGAGCATATAGTTCTCTCGAGAAGCAGCTTGGGCAGCTTCGGCGACTGCGGTCTCCTTCAGAGCCAAAGCTTCCTGGGCTTGATGGAGTGCCTGTTTCTCTTTCTCGGATGACTTTCGGGACTGCTCCATTACTATAAGTACTTGTTTCTTCATCGCTTGAAGCTACTGTCGAAGTTCGTTCAAGTTTTGATCAGGTTCAGCACTCGAAGAATCTTCGTTGAGATTATCAGCGAAAGTTTATTTCGCAAAGGAAGAAGTGGGTAAGGCATCCGAGGAACGAGGAGCCGCGGTATAGTTGTCAAAAACCAACTCGAAAGAAAATATCGACATCAATAACTTAGCAAGATAGCACTTCATTGATTCATGATGAATATTTACATGCGCGATTACAAAATAGCCTAGTGAACCAATGATAGATTGTCGCCACAGCTGCTACGGCGACACTAACAAAAGAGGAAGGAAAAAAGGAAATCAGAGACAAGATGGTCTACTTGACCTCCAGCTTTGAAGCACTAGGGGAAGGAGTTGGTTTGTATCCAAGGAAGGAGAGGATTTTCTTCGAGTTGGGCTTGGCGGCCTTAATCAAAGATTGCCACCTTTTCATCTCCATACTCTTCACATCACCAACTTTCATCCAATCGACGTGCTGTTGGCTCTCGGCAACCAAAGCGATGGTGCCTTCAACGCCAATCTTCAAGTTTTCCTGCCGAAGAGCCAACCCGAGATCTTCCTTCGGAATGAAGCGCTTGGTACGCGCAGCAAAAGTGTTGGGCTCATCTGTCTTCGGGAAGAAGTAGGGGAAGAGCCGCGAAAATGCTGCCTTGGCATCAGAGATGCTTTGGCACACTTCATCCCCATAAATTTCGAGGAGAGAAAGGGCGTCGAGGAGACGTTCATCTTCCAGCTTTTCAAGCTCATATTCCTGGCTCGTTTTCCCTGCTGAAGCAAATTCCAGATTATTAATAAGCATACGCAAAAAAGAACGCTAAAGACAACTCGAGGAAAGTGACTGGTACTTACTGACAAAGCGTCGGTTCTGCGACTCCAAGCGAGCGGCGATGTCAGCTTCACGAGCAAGCTGTTGGGCTGTGCGCTCACTCAAGGTGTTTTCAGCATCATGGAGTCTCTTTCGAAGACTCTCAACTGAGGCAGCGTCTAGCTCAGCTTTCTCACGAGCTTTTTCGCTCTTTTCTAGCTCGAGAGTAAGATCATCGGCGCGCTTATTAGCTTTGGCGAGAGCCTCTGGCAAAAGATAGCAACAAAAGTTAAAACAAAGTAGCAAGGAAAAAATTGTTCGACAAAGAGGAGACAAGAGAAGTACCTTTCAAACTATTTGCATGGTCGCGGTACCCAATAAATTGAGTACCAAGACGAATAAATTGTTGCATCAGAGGCTGAGAAAACGAAAAGGGATAAGAAAGCTAGAAGAAGAAAATTTGACAGCAGCAAAAATGGGTGATAGGGCCACTTACATCATCCAGAGCGGAAGTCGACGAACTCCCGGGCAGAAGGTTTGATCCTTCGACGGGTTCAACCCTCGCCTTCTTCGGCGAAGGGGCACGGGGGCTGCCGGGAGGAGTCAAATTCCCTATATCCCGCTGAGGAGGCGACGTTTCTTCGGTAGCAGGGCGAGTTTCGGAAAGCACCAAGGTATGTGACGTGCTCATGTGAGCAGTCACATTAACAATGGGGTCCTCTTCTTCGTCGCCGCTATGCATCAAAAGATAGTATGAGGATATGCAAAAAAGCAATATAGCAAAAAGTATAAAAGGCGATGTGAACTTACGAGCTAACAAGAGCATCGTCGTAAGGTTTGAAGGCTTTCCCCTCTTTCTCGGGAGAAGTCTCCTCGACAGGAGATTTCCCCGCTTTGGAGGTGACGGAATCTTCGAGCTCCTCCCTCTTCCTTTTATTCTTCGGGGAAGCAGCTGAAGGGAGTGAACGCGAAGACTCGGAAGCCTCGGTTTAATTTTCTTTTTCAGAGGAAGCCTCGTATTTGTGAGAACCCGCAACCTCACTCTCAGGGCGAGAAGTGCCCTGGTTATCGTCAGTGACGATGGTCCGTTCCTCGACTTCCCCGCCTTCAGGTAGCGGAGGAAGAGAAGATAGGAATTGGTGTTTCTACAAGATAAAAAGATATATCAACGATAAGGAATTCAACACAAAATAGTAGTCGACAAATGCTAAACTTCGTGAGGGTAAAAATAGTTCACCTTGGGGAGAGCGTTGGTGCCGCTATACGGCTTCACGCGACATGAGGTTAGAATGGCGTCCTTTTTGCTCAGCGAGGAAATTTTCCAGACAAGCCTTTCCAGATCCTTCACTGTGAGATCCTTCGAGAGGCGATCCACGTCTTCGTCGCCAGCATACATCCAGAGAGGGTTCTTGCGGGCCTGCAGAGGCTGCACCCTGATCCTAAGGAAATATGTTGTAATTTGGATACTCGACAGCTCTTTGCCGTGGGTATTCTGGAGCTCGTGGATACGGGTCATCAGTGCTTCTGTCGCCGTTTTTTCTTCTTCGGTAGCTTCTACGTCCCAGGATCGGCGACGAAGAATTGTTGCGCTACCGGCAAAAGGAGGGATGTTGTATTCCAGCAAGTCTGCGCATTCCTCGCGGACGTATAACCATCTTTTTCGCCACCTTGGACCGAGTCAGGGAATTTGACGTCAAAATACTCGACATCAGGGCGAACGCAAATAACAACACCGCCTATATTGTAGGCAATGTTGTGGGATCCATTACGGCGGAGGTAGAAGATGCGCTTCCACAGAGCCCAATTAGGTTGGACTCCAAGGAAGCACTCGCAAAGGGTAATGAAAATAGAAACATGGAGGATGGAGTTGGGAGTAAGGTGATGAAGTTGCAACCCGTACACGAAAAGTAGTCCACGGAGAAAATCGTGGATAGGGGCAGTGTAATATCCCAGAATTGGGGGTTACAAAAAGAGAGGAAACAGATGTGTGCATTGCATTCATGCATAGAAAATCCGGGGAATTTTCGCGCTTTTGTTTAAAACCACCAAAGGGATCGAGGTTTCTCTTACATCGGTGGAATTGAGTTAGTCTTCGATGTGGGTGCGATAAATCTCGATATGACTTTTCTGAACTCATGTGTTTTGGGGGAAACAATTTGAATTCAAATTCAAATATGGAAAACAGAAATTCAAATAAGAATTTGAATTGGAATTTGAAATTTAAACTAGTATATAAATATTATAGGTAAAAGTACACACATTTGATAATTCAAATGAATAAATGATTTAAACTTTATTACAAATATCATTACCCAACTATTTACAAGTCACATAAATAGAAATATAGAAAGATTACAAATGAATAAAAAAGAATTCCTATACTAAATCTTGATCTTCCCAATCTTCCAATCTTCTTCTTTTCCTGCAATAAGAGAAACAAAACAAAGAAAAAGGGAAAATATTGGGTTATGGTTATAATGTTGCCATCATATGAAATGAGGCATTTTAATTTTGGAACTCAACTATTAGACAGTAGGAATTTATCCTAGTATCCAAATAGTGGCTAGAGGGATCAACCTCAATCTGTTGGCAACAAGACATATATCATGGATCAAACTTGGATCACTTTAGATCATTCCCGACAAGTAGGCAACAAGGATTTAAGGCAACATTTTATCCGGCCATACAATAAAAGGGACAAGGCAACATTGAATGATCCATCTTAACAAAGGGACATGAGGCAACATTTATCAATTTATCTTAGGCAAAAAAGATAACTAATTGATCCCTCTAACCTAGTCAAGTTCCTATTTAAAACTAACCCACATGTTTTAATTAAGTAATCCACCATTGACAATAGTTAGTCAAGATGAATCCATAGCCAGAAATATTGATTAATAAGTCTCAGCCATCAATTTAAATACATGTAACTTCACATCCAATCAAATTAATCCACTCGGCATTACCCAAAAGTAAAGCCAAATTGTGAGATAAGAGCAACCTGACGTTGCTTACACAAGGAAGAGAAGATCAACTTTGTAGCATACACTAGATGGCAGGAGCACACACACAAGTAGCTTACACCACACATGCATGTCATGTGCTCGTCAACCATACAACATCAGTATAAAAGCCAAACACCAGCAGACTGTGCTGGTAGTATCTCACACACATCTCGGCAGAGCCAAGATATCAAGAACAACCGCAGCAGCTACAACACAGTAGCTAGAACAGCAAGAACACCTCATGATCCAATAGAACAACACAGGTAACAGGCCACCAGCAGCTAGATCATTAGGAAGAAGAAGAAGAAGAAGCAGAGAGCAGGTGCAGGCTAACCACAAGAAGCAGTCAGCATCCAGAAGACAGGCTACCAAGTACAGGAGGTAGCAATTCAGAGACCAGATCTTGCAGTATCTATTCCTATCTTTTGCATAGTCATATCAAGTAAATCGGGGAAATAATATAAATCAGTTCAATCTCACTACCCTTCCACCAGGTTTTCACCTAGGAGGATAGAGAGATGGATTTCTCTTAGAATGGCATAGAAGTGCTATGCCAGTCTCATCACTGAGAAATAAAAAGGCACAAGCAGTATCTGTTCTTAGTAATAATTAAAGCCTCAGTCTTTGCATCATTGGCAAGGCTACAAGATCAAGCACAAGCATCTGTTCATATTCTCCAACAGTGTATCAACCAAGAAGTAAGCTAGATCTGTTCTTATCAGTTTAATCAATCAAAAATATAAAGATATAGCAACCAGTAACATAAACTTGTCCCTGGATTAAATCCTAGAGACCAAGGCACCCCAATGTAACACATCAATGGTATAGCCATAATATAATACGATCAGATGATCAATGGATCATATAAATAGCCAGCAGTAAGACCATCCAAAATAAGCATACAAGCTCACAATCAAGCTACCCAGCCATGCACCAACCTGTAGGCAACAATAGTTACATTTTACAGTTTAAGATAGCGACGAAGCCATGGATGAGCTAATCATCCGAACCGAGACACCTCAATACTCTCGGACAAGTAATAAAATTTGCATCTACGAGAGACAAGCCAATTGTCACAAAGCCAAGTCCAACACAAATGCTTGATTATTACATCATCCAAGCAAGATCACTCCCACAACATATATCAACACAGAGAATATGCAATATTTGGGACACAATTACACATATGCAGAAGTTCTTGATGCACACCACATGGTAATCTTAGACAGAGAAGGGAGTGGGGTAGCTCACGGTGCGAGTAGGGAGTAGCCAGAGTCGTTGACGCCGGGGTTGCGTCCGCGGCACCGTCCCACCGGCGTCGTGGTCGAGGATGCAGTTCGGACAGCGACAGCACCACCAGTTCGTTGACGCCGGGGTTGCGTCGGCGACGCCGTCCTGCCGGCGACGATTCATCCATCAGGAGCCACCACCAGTTCATCTCATAGCAGCAATAAAGCAGGGGAACTAGGAGGAGGTCAATGGCGTCGGGGCAATCGAGCTGGGGCTCGAGGCCAGCGACGGGGAGGCAGCAAGGAGGCGGTGGGTAGCAGCAGCAACTCCTATGGCGGAGCCACGCGCAGGAGCAGAGAACATCCAGGTGGTGGGGGACCGGCGGCGAATATCTTGTCGGGGCGGTGCCGACAGACGGCAACGCCAGGAGCGGCCGGCGATGACCAAATAGACATGAGACGGAGCTAGGGTTTCGGGGTCGAGGCGACCGCTAGAGATCACAGTGGCCAAATCAATCTAGGGGAGGTGGTAGAGTTCGTCGAGGAGAGCAAAAGCCCCATCACGCCGGTGCCGGGGTTGGCCAGGAGCGGCCGGGGGCGAGCGGCGCCGCCGCAGGGGCGTGGTGGTCGCGAAGGAGAAGAGGTAGGCGGTGACCGTGTGCGTGCGTGTGTGAGAGAGAGGTGAGCGAGGGAGTGGGGGTCGGGTTGGGTTAGACCCAACCGACTCGGGCCTTTGGGCCAGGCCTGGTTGGTCAGGCCATTGGGCCAACCCAATAAATCATTGGGTCAATTTTTTTTTTAGAAAAGAAAAACCTTTTAAACATTTAAGAAGATATAAAGAAAAACAATAAATAGGATTAAATATCAGAAAATGACCTTTATAAATAAATAAAATAGAAAACAAATATTTAAAGTTTAAAAGAACAACAATATGAAATGCCTCTAAAATTTTAGTAGACCAAATTTTAAATCTTAAATTATTAAAACCTAAAAACTAAATAGATAAATTATTGTTTCAATTCTTCACATGAAGAAAATATTAAATATTACTTCACCTTAAGATGCCATATAAAACAACAAATACTTCTTGATGATTATGTTTCACCATATGAAAATTCTAATTGATCAATACTTCAAATATTAATTAAAATCCTAAACCCTAATAGTATTTATCATATTTTATTCCTTTAAAAATAATATAATGTTAAACTCATTATTATTTCTATTTCAAAGTTATTAATGATTTCAAACCTATTACCAATTCTTATTTAAGAATTGTATCACAAATTAGAAACCTAGTTTTTATATAAGTAAGAACTTTGGTCCCATTATTTTATGGGATCATTCCATATTAGAACCAACTCTAAAACCATAGTTGTTTATCTCATATAATCATATGAATTTCACCTATACTCATAGAACTCTACTTAACAACAAGTGAATCCATGTTTGTGAGCTACTAAAATAAAACCGAATCACCTGTGATCATTATTTCATGTCTCTGCTTTCTAATTAAACCTATATGATCCACTAGTGCCACTTAGGAGCAAACCCTAGCTTGATAATATGTTAGCACCATTGATCATCAATCCTAAATACCAAACCATTAGGATCAACCTCAACCATCAAACCCTAGTAAAACCATAATGATGAACCCTAGTACCAATCTTGGTAGTAATACACATCACATGCTCCTATTCCACTGAACCCTATTCAAGGAGTGATAAACCCTCTAGTTTAGAAGCCATTAATCATTACTTAGTGAAGTAAATGTGAAGCCATCGTAACCTTAACTTATAGCAACACTTTGACCATCATTCTTTAATATGTTACCCATAATCAACCATAGTAATAAACCTGCTAATACTTGCTACATATAGACCAATTCTGTTTAAGAACCCAACTAGTTCCTATTAGAAAACGAAAGGAATCTAATCAGTAAACCCTAGAAGCCATAGCTCCTAATTATAGTAGTTCTTGTTCTTATTTAACCTGTTCTTCAAAAGTTATTCTTTTGAAGTACAAATGTCCATCAAACCTTAGAAGCCTAATCCTTCTTTGCAATACTCATTATTTCTTAAACAACATGTTCTTCAAAAGTTATTCCTTTGAAGTATGGTATAAGTAACCATCAACCATGATCTGTAGAACCTAAAATTAACAAATGTTCTCTACATATTATTCCATCTCTATTTTGTATGTGTATGATTGCTATGATGTCTTATATCACTTGGTTATGATGCTAATACAACCAAACCCTAATAAGAACCTTGTTTGAGAATCATTCTAAAAGTGCAACACACCCTAAAGAAATCTTTACAACTTATACATCCAAAATCATCGAGGTTAGGTTACGCTCGGGACGATTGCATCTCATACTATGCATTATTGCATCCTTGCCAATCTTTTAAAACATCGTCCTTACCAGACGATGATGCTATTTCAGAATTTGGAGTTATTGCGTATCGAAGACCTTGTCTGCATAATCTTGCAGTCAAGAAAGGCAAGTTCATCGCTTGCTCATGTCATTTGAGTATTTCTATCAAATTACTTGCAAAGTACTATGGTTATCACTATTGCATAAAAACCAAAACCACTACTTTCATAACTATGAATATGACTATGTGGTGGGCAATGGAACCATGGATTGTGTTGATATGGTGGAGGTTCCATTGCAAGGGTTTATATCCATCTAGGATTAAACAACAAATGTCGTCCAGTGATTCTTGTGCCGTAATACCCGTGTTAACCATAAGATCCGGAGTGGGACGGAGTAGTCAAAAGTGTTTCCACCTCTCGTTCATCAACGGATGCGCTTGCCGTAGCGGTTGTGTCTTGCGGAGCAACTTGAGGGTGGGGAGCCCCTTCTAATTCCCCACGGTATAGCGAGTGCTTACCGTAGCGGTTGCTCGCTTGCGGAACAACTTGAGGGTGGGGATCCCCTTCTAATTCCCCACGGTAATGTGGTCTATGATGGGTTGCAGCTACCGGCGAAGGAGTTTGGTTAACGAGTCCCAAGCCGTTGTCGTGGTCGGGGTCCACCCTGAAATTACGGGAATAATGGGACCGACGAGGACCCAGGGTCGGGGTATGCAACAACGGGTGGGTGTTCGAGGTAGCGGAGGAACATGATTGGCTAGACCTTATACCGGGCCTCACACCATAGGAAGTGTGGACGGGTTGCGCGCCGGTTGGCACCAAGGTTAAGATCTCTTATGGGTAAAGCAACACACCTCTGCAGAGTGTAAAGAACCGTGACTCGTCACTCCCTGTTCCGGGATATGGAGCTGCGAACGCTGCCGGAAAGGAGCTCCATGAAGTTCTAGTAAACCGGTGAAGGCTGACGGACATAGTTCTTCCGAATAAAAGCAACCTTTTGAAGAAATGGTTATGAAAACCTGCATTGGTATTAGACTTTACGGTCTAATGTCGTAGCTAGTGCATTAAACACCTCTTTCCTATAATGAACTTGTTGAGTACGCTCGTACTCATCCCACTCTTAAATCCCCTGCTTAGCTATGGAGGCATCGAAGGAGGATCTACAGTGCAACTCGAAGGCCAAGGAGCCAACAACTACTTCACGAGGCAGGACCACGTCGGCGGAGTCGAATACGTCATCTAACAAGGAGAAAACCTAGATTAGCAGTAGAAAGGAACTAGCTTCCTCAACCTAGCCCCTACTTAGCTAGAATCTATTCTTAGCCTCTATAGCTAGTCAAATACTCTACAAATAGAGTTCGTGATAGAATTAGACTACGAGTCGTTCTTCTGGAGTTTATTTGCAGATTTACCTCATTGTAAAGTAGGAGGCTGTGCTGATCTTATGTAATAGAGTCAATGTTGTAATTCTATAGACATGCCTTGGACCCGCATATGTTTCTGTTGTACCACTCTGAGCGATATAATACTCGTGGAACGGTGTTTCATTGGTGTTATATCATACTTGCATACTACACCATGCAGTGGTATGCCGGGTCACCACAGGCAGAGAGGCCGCGAATGAGATGGTCAACAAAGCTAACCCGATATTCCAAGGGAGGCGTCGGGTAGCTCTCCTCGCTGGGGAAGCGCACTGCATCCTTCTTCTTCGTCAGGCCAAGATTCTTCATCAGATTCACATCTTGGCCTGAGATCTTGGATCTTTCCCACTCCGAAGTTCCCAGATCTTGCGACGCCATGTTAGCTTCGGGAGTGCTATGCCTCGTGAGACTTGGGCGGAGGCATCAACAATGGCGTTGGAGGAGGTAGAACAGGGCGTGAGCACCAGACTTTGTGGTTGCAGAGAGATTTTGGTAGAGAAGATGTGAGCGCGGCATAGCGAAGGGGATTGACGGAGGAAGATGATGACTATTTATAGCAGGTTAAGCCCAAACGTCGAACCGTTGGATGGTATGAGAATGGACTCGATGCTTTACACGTGGCCAAAGGGGTAAAAAACTATTTTCACCGTGATGGAACTGGACAGGCGCTACAACGCGCGTGCCAGGAAAAGCGGAGGACATGTGTCCCCCACTTGCGTAACATGTCAAAGTGGCGCAGATTTTCGGCCCGCAGGTCAGTGACAAGACAGAACTCGCGTTTTCCCGATACAGTGGTCATGGCTATCGTCAGCAATGATGTCACTTTATAATGGAAAATTTTCGGATGTGGTATATGAAGACTGGCGACAACAATGGCATAATGGTAATCTCGAGAGCTTTTGACCAAACACAACTTTTTTAATCAAAATGCTCGGGGGCTACTTTGGAAAAAAAGGAAAACCTCGGGTATGGCAAGAAAGAATAGGCGAGAGCCTATGATCAAATGCAAGTATTTGTTCATATGCTCGAGGGCTACTCTTATCAGAAGCATTGTTTATACTTCTGATAAGAGATAAACATGGACAAAAAAATATAGAGTTTTTCAGTAATGCAAGTTGAGCCTACAGCCAAGTATAAATACTCGACTGTAGCCTCGGGGGCTACTCCCATCGGGAGCGCTGGTCGCGCACCTGATAAAGATGGAAGAATTCGAGAATAAGACAATATAGTGACAAAGATGTTGCAACGGTGAGCCTACAACCAAGTACAAGCACTTGGCTGTAGCCTCGGGGGCTACTCCCATCGGGAACGTTGTTCGCGTGCCCGATGAATTTAGCAACGGCATGATGAGTATATTTCGAGTTATACAAATAACTCTTCATATACTCCCATCGGGAGAACAAGATAAAAATATACAAGTCATCCGTTGACTCGAATAAATAAGCTATTCCATCAGCCGAAAAAGGCACTCGACAATATATTCTCAGAGCGCCTCAGTCGCGAATAATCTCTGAATGCCGCAAAACTTTGCGAAGGTAAGTCCCCGGATCCGTCCTGAGTGGCGTAGCACCGTCTCTGACGGCGGTTTGCTACTTTTTTCCGTATCAGCAGATACGAAGAAAAATCCTAACAGACGAGTTAGGTACCCGATAAAACATGACTGGAACTCGACATCGGTAAGACCTTGAGCGGCACATGTCGAGTTACGCCAGTATCCCGAGATCATGTCCAGGGACGCGAACTTGAAGTAGGTTTTTGCGGATTGCCACAAGAGCAGTTAACTAGTACCTGATCCGTCAGATGAACTAGCCCCAATTACCGTTATCCATGTACAATATATGACTGATTTATTAAAGATACGTGCTAACTCGAAGAAGTTGTGTGATGATTGTAAAGTTGGAGATTTTCCTTGATTCTTCGATTCAAGCAAAATCTCGGGGGCTACTGACATAGGCATCCCCAATGGGCCTGCCAAAGATGGTACACGGGGTTTATTGAAGGCCCATAAAGTCGAAGAATATGAAGTTCGGAAGCCCAATTAGTTGTTAAGGAAAGATAGAGTTGTATTAGGAATAAAGAGATTTGTAATCTTACGGGTTGAACTCAGAGAGTCTCCCGGAGTTTATAAACTTGTGTAATACGAAACCCTCGGCTCCACCTCCTATATAAGGGGGAGTCGAGGGACAAAGAGAGGATCAAATCATTGGTCACGTAACCCTAGTTTTCATAAGCAGTCGAGTACTTTTCCGGCTGAAACCCTTGAGATCTACTTGCCCTCTACTTCCAAGAAAAACCCTAGTCTACAACTTGTAGGCATTGACAAGTCGATACCTTGTCAGTTGGTTTTTGACAACTATATTGCGACCCCTTGTTCTTCGGATGCTTTGCCCACTGATACGTCTCCGACGTATCGATAATTTCTTATGTTCTATGCCATATTATTGATGATACCTACATGTTTTATGCACACTTTATGTCATATTCGTGCATTTTCTGGAACTAACCTATTAACAAGATGCCGAAGTGCCGGTTCTCGTTTTCTGCTCGTTTTTGGTTTCGGAAATCCTAGTAACGAAATATTCTCGGAATTGGACGAAACGAAGACCCGGGGGCCTATTTTGCCACGAACCTTCCGGAAGACCGAAGAGCATACGAAGTGGGGCCACGAGGTGGCGACACCACATGGCGGCGCGGCCAAGGGGGGCCCACGCCGCCCTATGGTGTGGGCCCCTCGTCGGGCCCCGACTCGCCCTTCCGCCTACTTAAAGCCTCCGTCGCGAAACCCACGATGCGAAAAACCACGATACGGAAAACCTTACCGAGACGCCGCCGCCGCCGATCCCATCTCGGGGGATTACGGAGATCTCCTCCGGCACCCTGCCGGAGAGGGGATTCATCTCCCGGAGGACTCTACACCGCCATGGTCGCCTCCGGAGTGATGAGTGAGTAGTTCACCCCTGGACTATGGGTCCATAGCGAGTAGCTAGATGGTTGTCTTCTCCTCATTGTGCTTCATTGTTGGATCTTGTGAGCTGCCTAACATGATCAAGATCATCTATCCGTAATACTCTATGTTGTGTTTGTCGGGATCCGATGGATAGAGAATACCATGTTATGTTAATTATCAAGTTATTACATATGTGTTGTTTATGATCTTGCATGCTCTCCGTTACTAGTAGAGGCTCGGCCAAGTTTTTGCTTTTAACTCCAAGAGGGAGTATTTATGCTCGATAGTGGGTTCATGCCGCATTGACACTGGGACAGATGACGAGAAAGTTCTAAGGTTGTGCTTTGTCTTGTTTCCACTAGGGATAAAACATTGGCGCTATGTCCGAGGATGTAGTTGTTGATTACATTACGCACCATACTTAATGCAATTGTCCGTTGCTTTGCAACTTAATACTGGAAGGGGTTCGGACGATAACCTGAAGGTGGACTTTTTAGGCATAGATGCGGTTGGATGGCGGTCTATGTACTTTGTCGTAATGCCCAATTAAATCTCACTATACTTATCATGCCATGTATGTGCATTGTTATGCCCTCTCTATTTGTCAATTGCCCGACTGTAATTTGTTCACCCAACATGCTTTTATCTTATGGGAGAGACACCTCTAGTGAATTGTGGACCCTGGTCCATTCTTTTAATACTGAAATACAAATCTGCTGCAATACTCGTTTTACTGTTTTCTCTGCAAACAATCATCTTCCACACAATTCGGTTAATCCTTTGTTACAGCAAGCCGGTGAGATTGACAACCTCACTCGTTTCGTTGGGGCAAAGTACTTTGGTTGTGTTGTGCAGGTTCCACGTTGGCGCCGGAATCTCCGGTGTTGCGCCGCACTACATCCCGCCGCCATCAACCTTCAACGTGCTTCTTGACTCCTACTGGTTCGATTAAACCTTGGTTTCTTGCGAGGAAACTTGCCGCTGTGCGCATCACACCTTCCTCTTGGGGTTCCCAACGGACGTGTCAACTACACGCATCAAGCAAATTTACGGCGCCGTTGCGGGGACCCGAAGAAAAGTTACACCACGGAGATCTCTAACTCCCACGTCAACTTTGCGCCGGCAACAAATTTCCGGCGCCGTTGCCGGGGAGATCAAGACACGCTGCAAGGGGAGTCTCCACTTCTCAATCTCTTTACTTTGTTTTTGTCTTGCTTTATTTTATTTACTGCTTTGTTTGCTGGATTATATCAAAACACAAAAAAATTAGTTGCTAGTTTTACTTTATTTACTGTCTTGTTTGCTATATCAAAAACACAAAAAATTAGTTTACTTGCATTTACTTTATCTAGTTTGCTTTATTTACTGTCTTGCACTCTATATTAAAAATACAAAAAAAAAATTAGTTACTTTTGTTACCATGTCTAGCTCTGAACTTGTTACTTCTTCACCTGAAGAATTAGTCTTCACTTTTAAGCAAGGGGATGAGGAGAGTTTTAAGGATGCTTGGTCTAGAATTTTTACTTCTTATCGTAAAGCTGAACCTCAAATGACTCTAAGTTTGCTCCTTAGTAATTTTTATTTTGGTCTTATGATTCGCTATAGATATGCCTTGGATGCTCTAGTGGGAGGAGATTTCCTCCATTGTAATGGGGATCAATCTTTTAATGCCATAAAGAAGTTGGTTGCATCACATGATTCATCTAATAATTTTGATTCAGCCCTTATTAGCATTCATAATAGATTAAATACTCTTGAGACAAGTGCATCTCGCTTAAATGAAAATTATGGATACATTCGTAACCGTCTTGATCAAGTTTTAGTGAACTACTGAACCTTCATTGTGGAAACCTACTATTAAAATTGCCATAGGTAACCAAACTCTTCGTGCTAATTGTGATATTATGACTGAATTTTGCCTAATGCCTAAGGGGATTCATAAATCTTTGAAACTTTGGGAATTCACTGAAGGGGAGAAGGAATAACTCTTATTGATAACTCGGTTATAATTCCTAAAGGGATAGCTGCGGGTGTGCATACAACCATTCTTGGGATAACAATATCCGTTGATTACCTTGTCATTGAATGCGCGAGAACAGGACAAATCACACTCGGAAGATCCCTGCTGAAATTATTGGGAGCGAGTCATAGACGTGAGAGAAGGCACCATAAAATTCACCTCTACACCCGGGGGTAGTCATATATTCCCTAAGCCAAAGAGTAAGGACAAGAAAGGTAAGGGTAAAGCCCGAGGTAATGTCAATACTCCATCTCGCGATAACACTTGAGTTACACTTTCTGCGCCTAGCTGAAAGGCGTTAAAGAAAAGCGCTTATGGGAGACAACCCATGTTTTTACTCCAGTATTTTTGTTTTATATTTGTGTCTTGGAAGTTGTTTACTACTGTAGCAACCTCTCCTTATCTTAGTTTTATGTTTTGTTGTGCCAAGTAAAGTCTTTGATAGTAAAGTAAGTACTAGATTTGGATTACTGCGCAGTTCCAGATTTCTTTGCTGTCACGAATCTGGGTCTACCTCCCTGTAGGTAGCTCACAAAATTAAGCCAATTTACGTGCATGATCCTCAGATATGTACGCAACTTTCATTCAATTTGAGAATTTTCGTTTGAGCAAGTCTGGTGGCCTAATAAAATCCATCTTTACGGACTGTTCTGTTTTGACAGATTCTGTCTTTTATTTCGCATTGCCTCTTTTGCTATGTTGGATGAATTTCTTTGATCCATTAATGTCCAGTAGCTTTATGCAACGTCCAGAAGTGTTAAGAATGATTGTGTCACCTCTGAACATGTGAATTTTTATTATGCACTAACCCTCTAATGAGTTGTTTCGAGTTTGGTGTGGAGGAAGTTTTCAAGGATCAAGAGAGGAGTATGATGCAATATGATCAAGGAGAGTGAAAGCTCTAAGCTTGGGGATGCCCCGGTGGTTCACCCCTGCATATTATAAGAAGACTCAAGCGTCTAAGCTTGGGGATGCCCAAGGCATCCCCTTCTTCATCGACAACATTATCGGGTTCCTCCCCGAAACTATATTTTTATTCCGTCACATCTTATGTACTTTGCTTGGAGCGTCGGTTTGTTTTTGTTTTTTTTGTTTTGTTTGAATAAAATGGATCCTAGCATTCACTTTATGGGAGAGAGACACTCTCCGCTGTAGCATATGGACAAATATGTCCTTAGGCTCTACTCATAGTATTCATGGCGAAGTTTCTTCTTCGTTAAATTGTTATATGGTTGGAATTGGAAAATGCTACATGTAGTAACTCTAAAATGTCTTGGATAATTTGATACTTGGCAATTGTTGTGCTCATGTTTAAGCTCTTGCATCATATACTTTGCACCCATTAATGAAGAAATACTTAGAGCTTGCTAATTTGGTTTGCATATTTGGTTTCTCTAGAGTCTAGATAACATCTAGTATTGAGTTTTGAACAACAAGGAAGACGGTATGGAGTCTTATAATGTTTACAATATGTCTTTTATGTGAGTTTTGCTGTACCGTTCATCCTTGTGTTTGTTTCAAATAACCTTGCTAGCCTAAACCTTGTATCGAGAGGGAATACTTCTCATGCATCCAAAATCCTTGAGCCAACCACTATGCCATTTGTGTCCACCATACCTACCTACTACATGGTATTTATCCGCCATTCCAAAGTAAATTGCTTGAGTGCTACCTTTAAAATTCCATCATTCACCTTTGCAATATATAGCTCATGGGACAAATAGCTTAAAAACTATTGTGGTATTGAATATGTACTTATGCACTTTATCTCTTATTAAGTTGCTTGTTGTGCGATAACCATGCTTATGGGGACGCCATCAACTATTCTTTGTTGAATATCATGTGAGTTGCTATGCATGTCCGTCTTGTCTGAAGTAAGAGAGATCTACCACCTTTATGGTTGGAGCATGCATATTGTTAGAGAAGAACTTTGGGCCGCTAACTAAAGCCATGATTCATGGTGGAAGTTTCGAGTCTTGGACATATATCCTCAATCTCATATGAGAATAATAATTGTTGCCACATGCTTATGCATTAAAGAGGAGTCCATTATCTGTTGTCCATGTAGTCCCGGTATGGATGTCTAAGTTGAGAATAATCAAAAGCGAGAAATCCAAAATGCGAGCTTTCTCCTTAGACCTTTGTACAGGCGGCATGGAGGTACCCCATTGTGACACTTGGTTAAAACATGTGCATTGCAAAGATCCGGTAGTCCAAGTTAATTAGGACAAGGTGCGGGCACTATTAGTATACTATGCATGAGGCTTGCAACTTGTAAGATATAACTTTCATAACTCATATGCTTTATTACTACCGTTGACAAAATTGTTTCATGTTTTCAAAATAAAAGCTCTAGCACAAATATAGCAATCGATGCTTTCCTCTTTGAAGGACCATTCTTTTACTTTTATGTTGAGTCAGTTCACCTATCTCTCTCCACCTCAAGAAGCAAACACTTGTGTGAACTGTGCATTGATTCCTACATACTTGCATATTGTACTTGTTATATTACTCTATGTTGACAATTATCCATGAGATATACATGTTACAAGTTGAAAGCAACTCGCTGAAACTTAATCTTCCTTTGTGTTGCTTCAATGCCTTTACTTTGATTTATTGCTTTATGAGTTAACTCTTATGCAAGACTTATTAATACTTGTCTTTAAGTACTATTCATGAAAAGTCTTTGCTTTATGATTCACTTGTTTACTCATGTCATTACCATTGTTTTGATCGCTGCATTCACTACATATGTTTACAAATAGTATGATCAAGGTTATGATGGCATATCACTTCAGAAATTATCTTTGTTATCGTTTTACCTGCTCGGGACGAGCGAGAACTAAGCTTGGGGATGCTTGATACGTCTCCGACGTATCGATAATTTCTTATGTTCTATGCCATATTATTGATGATACCTACATGTTTTATGCACACTTTATGTCATATTCGTGCATTTTCCGGAACTAACCTATTAACAAGATGCCGAAGTGCCGGTTCTCGTTTTACTGCTGTTTTTGGTTTCGGAAATCCTAGTAACGAAATATTCTCGGAATTGGACGAAACGAAGACCCGGGGGCCTATTTTGCCACGAACCTTCCGGAAGACCGAAGAGCATACGAAGTGGGGCCACGAGGTGGCGACACCACATGGCGGCGCGGCCAAGGGGGCCCGTGCCGCCCTATGGTGTGGGCCCCTCGTCGGGCCCCGACTCGCCCTTCCGCCTACTTAAAGCCTCCGTCGCGAAACCCCTGATGCGAAAAACCACGATACGGAAAACCTTGCCGAGACGCCGCCGCCGCCGATCCCATCTCGGGGGATTACGGAGATCTCCTCCGGCACCCTGCCGGAGAGGGGATTCATCTCCCGGAGGACTCTACACCGCCATGGTCGCCTCCGGAGTGATGAGTGAGTAGTTCACCCCTGGACTATGGGTCCATAGCGGTAGCTAGATGGTTGTCTTCTCCTCATTGTGCTTCATTGTTGGATCTTGTGAGCTGCCTAACATGATCAAGATCATCTATCCGTAATACTCTATGTTGTGTTTGTCGGGATCCGATGGATAGAGAATACCATGTTATGTTAATTATCAAGTTATTACATATGTGTTGTTTATGATCTTGCATGCTCTCCGTTACTAGTAGAGGCTCTGGCCAAGTTTTTGCTTTTAACTCCAAGAGGGAGTATTTATGCTCGATAGTGGGTTCATGCCGCATTGACACTCGGGACAGGTGACGAAAGTTCTAAGGTTGTGTTGTGTTGTTTCCACTAGGGATAAAACATTGGCGCTATGTCCGAGGATGTAGTTGTTGATTACATTACGCACCATACTTAATGCAATTGTCTGTTGCTTTGCAACTTAATACTGGAAGGGGTTCGGACGATAACCTGAAGGTGGACTTTTTAGGCATAGATGCGGTTGGATGGCGGTCTATGTACTTTGTCGTAATGCCCAATTAAATCTCACTATACTTATCATGCCATGTATGTGCATTGTTATGCCCTCTCTATTTGTCAATTGCCCGACTGTAATTTGTTCACCCAACATGCTTTTATCTTATGGGAGAGACACCTCTAGTGAACTGTGGACCCCGGTCCATTCTTTTAATACTGAAATACAAATCTGCTGCAATACTCGTTTCATTGTTTTCTCTCGCAAACAATCATCTTCCACACAATTCGGTTAATCCTTTGTTACGGCAAGCCGGTGAGATTGACAACCTCACTCGTTTCGTTGGGGCAAAGTACTTTGGTTGTGTTGTGCAGGTTCCACGTTGGCGCCGGAATCTCCGGTGTTGCGCCGCACTACATCCCGCCGCCATCAACCTTCAACGTGCTTCTTGACTCCTACTGGTTCGATTAAACCTTGGTTTCTTACTGAGGGAAACTTGCCGCTGTGCGCATCACACCTTCCTCTTGGGGTTCCCAACGGACGTGTCAACTACACGCATCACCCACTTCCTCCTACTAGAGGAAAACTTCCGCTGATGATTTCGTTGAAGATTCTTCGAACGCTGATCCACTACAGGATTTGAACGAACTTCGACAACAACTCCAGTCGATGAAGAAGCAAGCACTTGTGGTAATGGAACAATCTCGAAAATCATCCGAGAGGGAGAAAATTGCTCTTCAGCAAGCCCAGGAAGCCTTAGATTTGAAAGAGGCTGCGGTCGCTGAAGCTGCACAGGCTACTTCCCGAGAAGATTATATGCTTGAGTTGATGACTGACGCTAGCCTGGATATGGCGGGTATGCTTCACAAGTTTGAAATTCCTCTCTACTTTATTTACTTGTTTTCATCTCTTACTATGATACTTCCGTCGAGTAGGTTCCTTTTTGGATGCTGCTGCCGAAGACCAGCTGGTTGACGCAAGGTCAAACCTTCTTGTCAAACTTGCTCTGTACCATGGCTCCAGCTTTTGGGCTACACCGGATCGTACTCGACGAATCGTCTGATTTCAAGACCACGCGGGCCAAGTTCGTGAATATCTTGATTTCTGTACAAGGACGCTGGCCTTGGTTTACAACACCATGTTTCCTTGAAACTCCCAGCCGAAGACCCTTCCTGACTTGATGGATAAATTCAAGAATGCTCCTCTAATCCATGATTTTGTGAAGGCTCAATTGATTGCTGGAGCTAGATTTGCTATGATCATGCTGCAGATCTGCTACCCGAAGTTGGATATGACCAACATCGTTGAACTTTGCCATGAAAAACTGAGGAGGCGGAGGAGGAACGTCGACAAAATTGACGATGTTGTAACACCCATGGCCGAGGAAATAATGGATGATTTACTTCGGATGGACGCTGAATTCTTCGTGAAGGGTAATTATGCTAACTTCAATGGTGCCAGTGCTGACGATGAAAGGGTGAACATAGATGACCTGATAGGTCAGGACTGAAAGTCTGCTTCTTCTGTCGAAATTTTTCTTGACAAAGGAACCCTGTATATTGTAAGCACTATCTATATTGTAAAACAACTTGTACGTTCTTTCTTTCCTCTAGCCCCCGAGCGTTTTGGTGGCTAGTGTATTTATTTTTATTAGTTTGCGAGGTGTTTTGGACCAAGGCAAATAACTTGTAGATTGTATATTGTAGAGGGTTTTGTATATATATTGAATTTGCGGGTTGCAAGCCCCCGAGCATGTCGAAGAAAAAAGATATATATCACGAATATCTTTACTATATTGCGGCACCGCGAGCCCGCCTCATTAAAAACCTTCCAGCCTACTCGGTGCCCTGAAAGGACAAGAGTTTGTCTGAAAACTCGCGGGCTTTTCAGTACATTGTATGTTTACATATATGACTATATTTCGGCTTAAGCGTAAAAACGCCTAAGCTGCGCCACGTTCCTGGGATTTGGCTCGGCAATCCCTATCTTCTTGTCCTTTATTCTGTATGCTCCTCCTTCAATTACTTCGGTGACGATGTACGGGCCTATCCATGGCGACTCGAAATTTTCATGGCTATCTTGCGTAAGCCGAAGGACTAGGTCGCCTACTTGGAAAGACCTTGGTCGCAAACGTCGATTGTGGTAGTTTTTCATATCTTGCTGGTACTTGGTGACCCTTGAGAACACCTCGTCTCGAGCTTCGTCGAGTGCGTCGACATCATCTTCCAGTGCCTTTCTCGAGGTTTCTTCATCAAATTCCGCCACTCTCAGGGAATTGTGTTCTATCTCTATCGGGAGCACTGCCTCAGCTCCATGAACCAGAAAGAACGGAGTTTCTTGTGTCGCTGTATTGGGTGTCGTCCGTATACTCCATAGCACGCTAGGCAACTCCTCTAGCCAGGTGTGTCGAGCTTTTTCCAAGGGTGTTAGCAAACGCTTCTTGGTGCTGTTGCAGATGATGTCGTTCGCTTTCTCGACTTGACCATTGGTCTGCGGGTGCGCAACTAAGGCAAATTGTAGTTTGATGCCTACCTCTGCGCAATACACCTTGAATTCCTTGGAGGTGAAGTTGCTGCCATTGTCTGTGACGATGCTATGAGGAACTCCAAATCGAAAAACAATACTTTTGATGAAACTAACCGCCGATGCTGCGTCTGGCGAGTTTATCGGTTTTGCCTCAATCCACTTTGTAAACTTGTCGACAGCTACGAGCATATACTCATATCCTCCTGGCCATGCCTTATGCAATTTTCCCACCATATCAAGACCCCATTGAGCGAAGGGCCATGACAATGGTATTGGCATCAACTCCGCTGCCAGAGAATGAGGTTTTGCTGCAAACCTTTGGCACGCATCATAGGTATGCACTATGTCCTTTGCATCTTCGATTGCTGTTAGACAGTAGAATCCTGCTCTGAAAACCTTGGCTGCTATAGCTCGACTGCTTGCGTGGTGTCCACACTCCCTCGTGCACATCTTTTAAGAGTACTCGTCCTTCTTTGGGTGTGACGCATCTCTGCAATACTCCCGATATACTTTGCTTATACAGCTCGCCCTTAACCACAGTAAAGGCCTTGGACCGTCGAATAACTCGCCTCGCTTCTACTGGATCTTCGGGTATTTCTTTCCTTAAGATATATGCGATGTAAACCTGCATCCAAGGAACTTGTACCACCATCACCTCATGTGATTCCTCTTCATCTCCCGATGCGCTTGCTTCTGATATTGCTGGAGCCCCCGAGCCTTTCTCGACCTTCTCCTTTTTCTTTGACTGTTTATTTGCCTTAGTCGACCTTTCACTTATCTCCTCCCAAAATACGCCGGGTGGTATTGCTAAACACTACGACCCGATGTTTGCCAGAATGTCGGCTTCATCATTGCCGAGTCTACTGATATGATTCACTTCGCACCCATCAAAGAGCTTCTCGAGTTCATTGTATACCTCCTTATATGCTATCATACTGTCGTTGACTGCGTCGCATTGGTTCATCACCTGTTGAGCCACCAATTGGGAGTCGCCAAATATTTTTAGTCGGGTTGCACCACATGCTTTTGCCATCTTCATCCCATGTATCAGTGCTTCATATTCTGCCTCGTTGTTAGATGCGTTAGGGAACGTCATCCACAATACATATTTCATCTTATCCCCTTGAGGCGATACTAATATCACGCCGGCTCTAGCTCCTTCTAACCTTTTGGACCCGTCAAAGTTCATAGTCCAAGTTCTCGACAAATCTGGGGGGTCCCGTATTTTGCAGCTCCATCCACTTTGCGACGAAGTCTGGTAAAATCTGCGACTTTATTGCTTTTCTTTTCTCATATGTGATGTCCCGAGGGGAAAGCTCTATTCCCCAAAGGGAGACACGACCCGTAGCTTCCGGGTTGTTTAATACATTGGACAAAGGCGCCTCGTTGACCACCATCGGGTGTGCCGAGAAATAGTGTCGCAATTTTCTTACGGTTGTGAATACTCCATATGCTAACTTTTGGTACTGCGGGTACCGCTGTTTTGAAGGAGATAAAACTTCGCTGATGAAGTATACCGGCCGCTGGACTCCATGGAGTTTTCCTTCTTCTTCTCGCTCAACCACAAGTACTGTGATGACCACCTGAGGCGTGGCCGCGATATATAACAGAAGAGGTTCCTTTTCCTTGGGCGCCACCAATATTGGTGGTGTCGAGATTGTGCGCTTGAGATCCTCGAAGGCTCTGTCTGCTTCCTCGTTCCACTCGAATTTTTCTCCCTGCTTGATCAAGGTGTAGAACGGCAACGCCTTTTCTCCCAGCCTGGCGACGAATCTGCTTAAATCTGCGACTCGCCCAGTTAGCAGTTGTATTTCCTTGAGCTTTGTTGGCTTCCGCATCGTCACGATGGCTTGAATTTTCTCCGGGTTAGCCTCGATCCCTCTTGCTGACACCAGAAACCCTAGGAGTTCTCCCGCAGGGACGCCAAAAGAGCACTTCGTCGGGTTCAGCTTGAGGCAGAATTTATCGAGGTTGTCGAAAGTTTCCTTGAGATCAGCGATCAAGGTTGACCCTTTCTTTGTTGTTATGACGACATCGTCAATGTACACTTGAACGTTCTTGCCAATCTGTGTGGCAAGGCATTTCTGCATCATCCGCTGATATGTTGCTCCCGCGTTTTTCAACCCGAAGGGCATTGTTCTATAACAGAACACGCCATAGGGTGTTATAAAAGCTGTTTTGACCTCATCTTCTTCTTTTAATCGGATATGGTTGTAACCAGAGTATGCGTCCAGGAAGGAAATATGTTCACAGCCTGCCATGGAGTCGATAATTTGATCGATCCTTGGGAGGGGGAAGTGATCCTTTGGACAATGTTTACTGAGACACGTGAAGTCGACGCACATGCGAAGGACCTCTGTGTTTTTCTTCGGGACCAGCACTGGGTTACCTACCCACGTGGCCTCTGTATGTATCTCTTTGATAAATCCAGCTTCTCTGAGTCGATTAATTTCCGACAGCATAGCTTTGCGGTTTGGTTCCGAAAAACACCGCAAAGGTTGTTTGATTGGCCTAGCCAATGGATCCAAGTTAAGGGGGTGCTCGGCAAGTTCCATGGGTACTCCTGGCATGTCTGCTGGACACCATGCGAAGATTTCCCAGCGCTCACGGAGGAACTCGACGAGCACGCTTTCCTATGCGAGATCCATATTTGTTGTGATAGTTGTCGTCTTCTTGGGATCTGTCGGATGGATCTGCACTTCCTTTGAGTTTTTGGTTGTGTCAAAGGTTTGCTCCTTTAGCGGCCTCCCTCCATTAGGCAACACGTCATAATCAGTTGTTAGCCTGGACGCCATATACTCCGCTTTCATCCCGAAGGTTTCCGACAGTCGATGAAAATCCTTGTCGCACTTATCCGCTAGCGCGAAACTGCCTTTTACTGTGATTGGGCCTTTGGGTCCAAGGAGTCTCCAGAAGAGGTATGTGTAATGTGGTACCGCCATAAACCTGGCATACGCGGGTCGTCCCAGTAGAGCATGGTACTGTGATGGAAAATCAACGACTTCGAACTCCAGCCTTTCTATCATGTAATTCTCTCGGGTTCCAAACTGAACGTCGAGATTGATCTTTCCCAGTGGATAACTTGGCTTGTCTGGTGTGATACCATGGAAACACGTGTCAGTTGGTTTTAAGTTTGCCAAGGATATATTCATCTTCCTCAATGTATCTGCATACATGAGGTTTAAGCTGCTGTCTCCATCTATGAATACTCGTGAAACGTCGAATCCTACGATCACCGCTGGTAAGATCAAAGCTGATTGCCCTGGTCGAGGGACTTGCTGCGGGTGGTCCGCTATAGTGAAGCCAATGTCCTGTCCCGACCAATTCAGGTACTCAATTGTTGGTGGAGGCATCTTCTCTGCCATGAAGACTTGTCGCGAGATTACTTTTTGAGCTCTGTTGGATGGCCTGGCCTTCTGAATCATCGAGACCGCACCATTGGTATCGATATAAGGAGGCGGGTGTGGAGTGATACGTCCATTTTGCATCACCATTTTATATCATAATTTACTGTTATTCATTGATATATTTCATATTTAGAGATGATACTTATGTTATTTCACCTATTTTGCATGTTTTATGATTATTGGAGAATCATTCACCGGAGTCAGGATTCTGCTGGAAAAAGCACCGTCGGAATGCAATATTTCTGAAGATCAACATTTGACGGAAATTACACCGGAGATCTTATTTTTCCCAAAGACGAAGCCAGCCAAAAGGAGGGACCGAGGAGGGCCGCCATGGGCCCCCCATAGGCCGGCGCGGGCCCTGGCCTGGCCGCGCCGGCTTGTGGGGAGGGGGCCCACAGCCCCCTTCGGCCATCTTGTAACATCCCAAGTTTCAATAAAATAAACAAGAGAGAGATTCAAGAATCCAAAAATTGGAGCCAACAAAAACTTTCCTCATCATATAGGACTATGCATATTAGCTCACCTTATTAAATTATTTGAGTGTGCTCTTGCCATGATGTTTGTTTATGTGTTACTCTCACTCTAAAACCCTAGCAATGATCACTTGATCATCCAAAGTCAAATAAAAAGAAAATAGAAAAGAAATATTAAAAATCAACTTCACACACACATAAGGCTTAGGCCATTTTTACAAATCTTTGATCTAGGCCAAATTGGTTTACACCATTACTTGTAAATGGTTACTAAACACTTATTAACATCTTTGAAAGCAAGCCAACTCAATTCAAATCAAATTTGAATCAAAATGGAGCTCACATGTGATTATGGTCATATGTGCCATTTTTACCCTGATGCCCACTTTGAGCCCCTGAATTTTTGCTTTTCACTTCTACACTTGGTCAAACCTTTTTACCTCATCCAAGACAACATCAAGCACTTCAACTTTGCCCAAAGCCACCACCCCAAATTCATCACCAATTTCAAATGGCAAGCAAGCAAAGTCAGGACTTTGAAACATATGTAAGTTTTTATGCAAAATGTGATTTTGCATCTCAACTCCATTTTGACCACCACCACCACCAAAATGCTCCATTTAATATATGATTACAACCCACCAAAAAGAATTTCAAATTTCAAAAATATTTTTCTTGCGGGCATTCTATCAAACACATTGCAGGCAGGGTGAAAAATTGAGCCCATACTCCATTTTTTACTTTGGACTTGGTCCAACCTTGCCCTCTCTGCACTTCTGGAGAACCCTCTCACCTCACCACATCAGTTCCACCACTTGCACTGGCCATGGTTTGATTTAATCGACCAAACCTTGCCATGCCGTGGCATGGCATGTCCACCTCATGCCATCTCCTCACCTGGTCGATTCCAGCATGCACCACCATGTCTGGCAGCTCCCTCTCACCTCCCTGGACACGCTCATGCCATCCCTTGACCGAGACCGAGCTCGCACGCGTCAGCACACGAGCGCCCAGACACGCCCAGGACTCGCCCATGCCGCGCCAGAGCGCGCATGGCGTTCACCCTGGACGCACCAGAGCGTGACGACGCCCCGCGTCCTCGGGTCACCTCGAACCCTCCTCTCAGCACCAGTCGACGCACGACGGCTCATTGGACCGCCTGGACACGCTCCCTGGCCCGCGGGAACACCGCAGGTGACGAACGCGTCGACGACCATCCGCCACTGCCTGCGAGCTCCCGTCAAGCTCACCGCCGCTGTAGAGCCTCGTCTTCACCGCCATCACGCGCGTCAGCCTCGCCAGTGCACCAGCAACACGCTGCGCCCATCCCTTGCCTCTTCGCCGCCCTGGAACGACGACGACGACGACGACCCTAGCCGGGCGCCACAGCCACCTCCCGCCGCTATAAAAGGGGAGCGCCTCCCACTGAACTGAGCACGCCAACACCTTCCCCTCCTCCTCACAGCTCTCCTCGACCTCTCAATTTCACCAGTTAGCCACTCCATCGCCCCAATCGCAAGCTCGCCGCTGCCGCCAGTACACGGAGTCGCCGGAGCAGGAGGCCGCCATTGGAGACGCAACTGCTTCCAGGCGCTTCCTCTACCTCGCCAACGTCGCTGCGCACATCGCCGACGACCGCCGGAGCTCCGACGAGCTCGCCGACCCCCTGCCGCCGTCGCCAGTGAGTCCCCTCTCGCCGGAGACGAAGGCCTCCCTCGACCGTGCGATCTCCTTCTGATCGCACGGCTCTCCTCTCCCCGTACCGCTTCGGGCTTTAAGTCCCCCTGACGCGTGGCCCCCACGCTGTCAGGCGGCCCGCTGCGCTGGACGCAGTACTGGGCCGGCCCATTTCTCTTTTTCTCTGCAGCCCAGTTTTTTCCCGCGCGAGCCCACGGTTTGAATTCAAATTTAGAAATTAGAAAAATATCTTAATCTGATGCAAACTTTGAAATTCAATAGGGACAAATCTACTCGGCCAAATTTTACAAACTTTATATTTTTGGAAACCTTAGGAATTTATCTACACAATGCCACTGGATATAACCCTAGATCTATTGTAGAATTAAAATGACAAAATAAACAAGGCAGGGACTTTTACATGTCTTATAATAATTCTTAAAAATCAACCATAAATGCTTTTCAGTAAATTCCACCTCCAATAATTCACATTTCACTTATACTAACTGTTTCTACAAAAATATGCCATGCCTACTTTGAATGATCATGGCTTAGTTGTTTTAAATGCCTTTATGGCTATTTCTAGTCAAAGATATTGTCCAAAACTATTAAGAAATCTTATGGGAGTGTTTCTCTCATTTAAATCTTGTAATGAACAATTCAAAATGAGGTAGAGACTCTGGTCATTTAGGTCTCATATGAATTGTTGATGATCTTAAATCTTTAACATGTTAGGATTAAATGGTATGAGGTGTTCACCTCATTTAAATCACTTTCTCAAGCTGTTAAGTGTGAAGAGGTTGACTCTAGTCAACCTAGGTCACATATTATTCATGAGAGAAATTAAATCTTAAGAAGATAATGAGAGGAAATTATTTCTCTAAGTAATTGAAAATAACATCTAAGTTAGTATGAGAGGAAACTATTTTTCTTAAATAATAAGAAAAACACATCCACCCACTTAATAGTAATGTGTGATGCTAGTTTAAGTGTGTGAACCATGTTTGTGCTTAGTTTAATTAGATAAGTTTGGTGTGATGATTGTGTACCCCGTATTCGTATTTTAGACGCTAGTACCGAGGAGTACCAGGAGGAGGAGGAGGTCTACTTCCAAGGAGAAGAAGACCACTTTGACCAATTCCCCAACCAAGGCAAGCTAACACTCTTGCAAAGTCCCAAGTGCAAAGCTCTACAAGAGCAAGGCACCATCACCATTTATTTTTATGTCCAATAAACCTATCCCATGTTTTTACCTTACAATTATTTTGCTTATTGTTTTTTTTAAAGCTTACTTTTGATTTATGATTCACTTAGGCTAGAATAGAACAAGAGCATCAAATTTAGCCTAAAGCAAACAAAGCTAGATAGCACCCCTCATGACTAGTTGCTATTGCTAAATAAATAAAAGTGACTACTCTAGTTGGGGACTTGTGAAATGAAATGACTTTGAAAACCTTGGAATGATGATTCATTCTATTGAAAGATTTTGAAGGTGAATATGACTTGTGAATGACTTGGTGAATTTTATGAAAACTGATGGTTGGGTTCGGATGCGATACCATTCCAATTTACAAGTACCCCCACAATACCTGATTATGGGTAGGGCTTAACCGGAAGTTTATGTGTCTTAGTATGGGTTCCCTCTAAACAAGCGTCATCGGGGTTATGCCGAAAGCTGCCTCCACAACAAAAGAAACGACGTTAAAGATGAGGTGAATGTCCGGCCCAAGCCTCGTGCAGTTCCCAGAGTTGACCGTTGGTCTTCACCGGGAGGCCAAGCTCATGGGGAGAGGTACCTATACTAGGATATGTAAGTAAAAGGTTATGGTTGATGATCCGCGTACTGAGTTACGATTATTCAGGGTTACCCCTGACGGATGTAATCAAAAGTTGTGGCACAAGCGTACAACCTCTGCAGAGTGTAAACCTATTCGAATAGCCGCGTCCGCGGTCATGGACAGTTGGAAAGGCCATACTGTTCCGTCATCAGAATTTATATCTTTTCGAACTTGAACGGTGACTTTGAATTTTTGAATCACAACAGAGTTGTGGGAATGACACTAATGTTCCCACTTGAGTTAGTTAGCACATGAGGAGTTGTTTACGAAAATGTCTATTCAAATAAAATTGGCTTTATGCAAATAACCTTAGAGCTTAGAACACTCTCTATAGCAATGTTAGCACTTACATTAGTATTGGATTGCGAGTACTTAAAGTACTCACGGCTTTGTCCCTGGCTATTCAAATGACCAGACTATGAAGCCGAGCAGCAGTACGAGGATGACGACCAGCAGGACGTCTACCACAACTAGGAGCTTCTAACGTCAAGCGTTGGCCTCGTGGACTAGAGAGTCCTTGTATCTTACGCTTCCGCTATGAACTTGTGTGTGTTCGTTGATCAATAGATCAACTATTTGTGTAATATGGATCATGTGATTCCAAGTTGTAAGACATTATGGTTTGTAATGAATGATGATCGTGATACTTAACTATTATGCCTCGCAACAACAATATTCCTAGGATTGCGATGTATGACATAATAGGCATTCGGACTTAAAAATCCGGGTGTTGAAAAGTTGGTATCGAGCCATTGTTTGACCTTAGGAGACCCTAGTTAGAAATGGACGTTCGAAAATCTAGTTTCAAAAATGAATGAAGTATTTCTGAAATTTTAAATCTTCGTCTTCTCTTTAAGTTCTTTGGAAAAAGAGAAGTCATGTTCTTCCTTAGAAATATACTTAAAATTTTGCCACACTTGTTCACTTCTCTAACTTAATCCTTCACTTCACTTTCGGATGGAGCCCGTGAACACGAAGTTTTACCAGCTCGGGAATGGGGGAAGCTTGATCTTCGAGCACGACCTCAACGCCCTGTCCGACCACCTGGGTCGCCCGCACCCGGAGTTCCACGGAGCCCGGATCGCGAACCAGCCGGGAGGCGAACTGCAGTGGATCATCACCGCGGATTTGAGGGGCAAGATGGAGCCTCCCACTTCGAGAGGATCCTCTTCTCCTTCATGGAGAGCAAGCTGGCTGGACGGACTTGCCCGCGCCCTTCAGGAAGGACTCGCACGCTTGTGCGGGATGAGCGGGGAGGCACTCAACCACCCTCGCTTTTCTCACCTCGCGAGGCGTAACTCTGCTGGAGAGCCCATGGACATGTCATCCCACCCGGAGCCGAAGCACCATGTGGAGCATCTCGACTTCATCGCTGTACCACACGCAGCGGGATCTCGACCACTCCCGTGAGTACGCCAACCGGACTCACGCCCGCATCATCGAGCAAGGCGACGCCATCAAGATGCTCGCCAATGACCGCGAGGACTCTCCGCCGGAAGTGGGCGAAGAGGGATGCCACCATCACTCGCCTCCGCGCGAAGATAGCGGCACTCGAGGCCACTGTCAAGGCCCGGGAGGAGCGAGATGAAGAAGATGGAGGAAGATGGAGAAGACATTCGGGGAGGAAGCAACTACCGAGTGACGACAACGACTTCGAGGAGGATGAGAACACCGAGGGGAAGACTACGACTTCTCGGACGACGGAGATGATGACCTCACCCCCATCGATGTCGATGAGGATGAGGAGTAGTTCCCTTGTGCACTATCGTAGGTGTGAGTTGTATCCCGCCCCAATGTATCGTAGCTTGGAGAAGAAGGGTTCTTAAAACCCTTAGTGTGTTAGCTTGTAATGTGTGTTGTTTGTTATGAATGAATGTATGTTGGTGTCATCATAAAAAGACTTCAAGTTTTAAGCTTTTGAACTTAAACACAAAACAAGCCATAGAAAATTTCCCTCTTATCTCATGATCTATCTCAATGCTCAGATGGCCCCTCCAACTCGCAACATGAATCAGGACGCAATGATGCAGATGTTGCAAGTTATGCTGGAAGATAGGGAGGCAGAAAGAGCTGAAAGACAAGCCAACATTGCAGCACTTCAACAGCTTGTCAACAACAATCAAGGCCACCATGATCATCCAGGATCTAAGCTCAAGAACTTCCAGAATACCAACCCGCCAGTTTTCAGCAAGACTGAGGAACCACTTGATGCAGATGATTGGCTCCAAACTATGGAGAACAATCTAGAAGTAGCTGGAGTTGAAGAAAATGAGAAAGTGTTGTTTGCCACACACTACTTAGCAGGACCCGCAAGAGCTTGGTGGACAAGCACCCGTGCCATGAACGCAGGACAGTTCATGACTTGGGCAGAATTCAAGCTCAAATTCAGCAAGTACCATGTGCCCCCGGGTCTGATAAAGAAGATGAGAGATGAATTCCGTGAACTGAAGCAAGGCCGGATGTCCGTGGTGGAATACCGAGACAAGTTTCTCACACTGTCACGGTACGCCCCGGATGAGACCGACACTACTGAGAAGAGGAAGGAAAGGTTCCTGAACGGACTGCATGATGAGATGCAGACGGTGTTGATCAACATCCCCTTTGCCGACCTCGAAGCCCTTGTTGACTCCGCCATCCAAATGGAGGGCAAACTGCACCAAGCCAGTGAGAACCGCAAGCGCCGCATGATGAACCAGAGTGGGCCCAGCAATGCCCCAAGGTATCGCCCCAATTCAGGCGGAGGCTTCAAGAACAACAAGCCCAATGCACAGATGTCACGTCCGGTTTATCAGAACCGGAGTGGAGGAAACCCCAGGCCAGGAGGCCACTACAACAACAACACCAACAACAACTACAACCGCGCTCCGCCGAGAGCCCCCAACCACAACAACGAGCAACAACAACACCAACACCGCACCAAGGACCGGGAGCAATGCAATCCCCGTCGCGAACAAGCAAGACAAGACCACCATCACTTGCTATGAGTGTGGTGTAGTGGGGCATTACTCCAATGAGTGTCCCAAGAGGCTCGCCAAGCTCGCGAGCAACCCCGCACCACCGGCTCAGCAGCAACGCCGTGTCTCCACCGGCAAGAAGTTCGCCCCCAACAACCCGAACAACCGCGGAGGTCGCCTCTACCACATGAATGCCGAGGAAGCCCGGGAAGCACTCGACGTGGTGTTGGGTATGTTCTCTGTTAACTCAATACCGAGCAAGAGTGTTGTTTGATTCCGGAGCATCGCATTCGTTCGTTACGTGAAGATTTTGTGTGCACTAGTAAGATTCAACCAATCAGCTTGAAACATGTCATGGTAGTTCAAATACCTGGATCAACAACTAAAGCTAGAAAATTTTGCAAAGCTGTACCCATCAGAATTCATGAAATAGACTTTTATGCAAACTTGACTGTTCTGGGAACAAAAGGATTGGAGGTAGTACTGGGTATGGATTGGATGGCGAAACATCATGGATTGATAGACTGCGCCAAGAAGGCCATCACCATGACAAGTAGCACCGGAATAATAATAGAACATGTGTCTGAAAAACTACCCAGAAATTTCACCTGCAACCAAAGTGTAGCCAAGCCAACTCTGGATCAAATCAGGGTCGTCTGTCGATACCCTGACGTGTTTCCGGATGATCTACCTGGTATGCCCCCAGATCGGGATATCGAGTTCATCATCGAGTTAATCCCTGGAACATGACCTATAGCCCGGAGAGCCTACGAGCATGAACCCCGCAGAACTAGTGGAGCCGAAGAAGCAAGCTGGATGATATGCTCGTACAAAGGTCCGATTCGACCAAGTGCGTCGCCTTGGAGATCACCGAGTTTTGTTTGTGGATAAAAAGGACGGTGCCACTCGTTTGGTTACGGATTATCGTAAGCTTCACGATGTCACCATCAAGAACAAATATCCCTTGCCAAAGATAGAAGATCCGTTTGACCAGCTAACCGGTGCCCAAGTTTTCTCAAAGATTGATCCGAGGACGAGGTTACCATCAAGCGAAGATCCGAGCAACGAGATATTCCAAAGACTGCCTTTACCACCGGATATGGATCGTATGAGTACAATGTCATGTCCTTCGGACCGACCAATGCCCCCGCTTACTTCATGAATCTCATGAATAAGATCTTTATGGACTTTACTGGATAAGTTTGTCGTTGTCTTCATCGACGACATCCTTATCTACTCCAAATCGAGAAGAAGAACATGAGCAACATTTGGAAGTGGTTCTAGAAACCCTTAGGCAGCATCGGTTGTACGCCAAGTTTAGCAAATGCGAGTTTTGGTTGAAGGAAGTAGGATTCCCGGGACACATCTTGTCTGCGGGAGGAATTGCCGTAGATCCCGCTAAATCAAAACCGTTGAGGAATGGAAAGCCCCAACCACCCGGACCGAAGTCCGGGCATTTACGGGATTAGCGGGATATTACCGCAGATTCGTTGAAGGATTTTCCGAGCATCGCAAGACCAATGACTCAACTGCTGAAGAAGGACAAGAAGTTTGACTCGGAATAACAAATGTGAAGAAAGCTTTCAACAACTCAAGCTCGGATTAACCACAGCCCCAATTCGATCATGCCCGATGTCACCAAGCCTTTCGATGTCTATTGTGATGCCTCCAAGATTGGTCTTGGATGTGTGTTGATGCAAGAAGGCAAGGTGATATCATACCTATCAAGGCAATCGAAGCAACATGAACAGAACTATCCAACTCATGACTTGGAGTTAGCGGCCGTAGTTTTAGCCACTGAAGGTGTGGCGTCATTACCTCATGGGTAATCGATGCGAGATATATTCGGATCACAAGAGCCTGAAGTACATTTTCACCCAGAAGGAGCTGAACATGAGACAGCGCAGATGGATTGAATTAATCAAGGATTACGACATGGAAATTCACTACCACCCCGGCAAGGCCAATGTGGTAGCGGATGCTTTGAGCAGACTGCCGTGTCAGTTAAACTCCATGATCGCAATAGAGCAGCCCAGCCTGTATCAAGAGTTTGAACAGTTCAGACTAGAGCTAGTGAGCGAAGGATTTTTAGCCAGCATGGAACTTCAACCCACCTTGATGAGCCAGATAAAAGAAGCCCAGAAGGGAAATGCCAGCATTGACGGAATCAAGAGTCAGATAGCTGCAGGAAAGGCACCAGGATTCACCCTAGATGAAGAAGAAGTTCTTTGGTACAACGGACGCCTGTGCGTACCATCAGAGTCAGAGTTGAAGCAAGTCATTTTGAAGGAAGCTCACGACACCTTATATTCCATTCACCCCGGAGGAACCAAGATGTACCAAGACCTGAAAGAGCAATTCTGGTGGCACGGAATGAAGCGAGAGATAGGAAGCTACATCGCCAAGTGTGATATATGTCAACGAGTCAAGGCGGAACATCAACGACCCGCAGGACTGTTGCAACCCTTACAGATTCCTGAGTGGAAATGGGATTCTATCGGTATGGATTTTATCACAGGATTGCCCAAATCTAGCAGAGGAAATGACTCCATTTGGGTAGTTATTGATAGATTGACCAAGGTTGCACATTTCATCCCTGTCAAGACCACATACCAAGGCCCAAAACTAGCTGAGTTATACATCTCCAGAATAGTCAGCCTGCACGGAACCCCCAAGTCAATTGTGTCAGATAGAGGATCGCAATTCACCTCAAGATTCGCGCGAAGGTGCATGAAGGACTAGGAACCCGTCCGAATTTCAGCACCGCCTATCACCCGCAGATCGACGGACGGACCGAGAGAGTCAACCAGATACTTGAAGATATGTTGAGAGCCTGTGTGCTAGAGTATGGATCCAAATGGGAAGACTGCCTACCTTACGCAGAATTCTCCTACAACAACAGCTATCAAGCCAGCTTACAGATGGCCCCCTTTGAAGCCCTGTACGGAAGAAAATGCCGTACCCCTCTGAACTGGTCGGAAGTCGGAGATAGTCAAGTCTTCGGCCCCGATGTTCTCCGCGAAGCCGAAGAGAAGGTGCACAAGATCCGGGAGTACCTCAAGACCGCCCAATCAAGACAGAAGAGCTACGCCGACAAGAGACGCCGAGAGATGACATTCGAGATCGGAGATTTTGTGTATCTCAAAGTCTCACCCCTCAAAGGAATGCAGAGATTCCAACTCAAAGGAAAGCTCGCCCCCAGATATGTCGGACCCTTCAAAGTTCTGAGTCGCCGAGGAGAAGTTTCCTATCAGCTTGAACTACCGGAAGAGATGTCCGCAGTGCACAATGTGTTTCACATCTCACTACTTCGGAAATGCCTAGAAGTGCCGGAAAAGACCGAAGTGTTCAAGAACATCGACCACAGAGCCATTGATATCAACAAGGATCTAACCTACCGCGAAGTGCCGATTCGCATCCTTGAAGAAGCATTCAGGACCACCCGCACCAGAAGTATCAAGTTCCTGAAGATACAATGGAGTAATCACACCGAAGAAGAAGCAACTTGGGAACGCGAGGAAGATATGAAGAAGGAATACCCAGATCTCTTTAGTACCTAGTTTTCTCTAGATCTCGGGACGAGATCTTTTGTAAGTGGGAAGGGTTTGTAACATCCCAAGTTTCAATAAAATAAACAAGAGAGAGATTCAAGAATCCAAAAATTGGAGCCAACAAAAACTTTCCTCATCATATAGGACTATGCATATTAGCTCACCTTATTAAATTATTTGAGTGTGCTCTTGCCATGATGTTTGTTTATGTGTTACTCTCACTCTAAAACCCTAGCAATGATCACTTGATCATCCAAAGTCAAATAAAAAGAAAATAGAAAAGAAATATTAAAAATCAACTTCACACACACATAAGGCTTAGGCCATTTTTACAAATCTTTGATCTAGGCCAAATTGGTTTGCACCATTACTTGTAAATGGTTACTAAACACTTATTAACATCTTTGAAAGCAAGCCAACTCAATTCAAATCAAATTTGAATCAAAATGGAGCTCACATGTGATTATGGTCATATGTGCCATTTTTACCCTGATGCCCACTTTGAGCCCCTGAATTTTTGCTTTTCACTTCTACACTTGGTCAAACCTTTTTACCTCATCCAAGACAACATCAAGCACTTCAACTTTGCCCAAAGCCACCACCCCAAATTCATCACCAATTTCAAATGGCAAGCAAGCAAAGTCAGGACTTTGAAACATATGTAAGTTTTTATGCAAAATGTGATTTTGCATCTCAACTCCATTTTGACCACCACCACCACCAAAATGCTCCATTTAATATATGATTACAACCCACCAAAAATAATTTCAAATTTCAAAAATATTTTTCTTGCGGGCATTCTATCAAACACATTGCAGGCAGGGTGAAAACTTGAGCCCATACTCCATTTTTTACTTTGGACTTGGTCCAACCTTGCCCTCTCTGCACTTCTGGAGAACCCTCTCACCTCACCACATCAGTTCCACCACTTGCACTGGCCATGGTTTGATTTAATCGACCAAACCTTGCCATGCCGTGGCATGGCATGTCCACCTCATGCCATCTCCTCACCTGGTCGATTCCAGCATGCACCACCATGTCTGGCAGCTCCCTCTCACCTCCCTGGACACGCTCATGCCATCCCTTGACTAAGACCGAGCTCGCACGCGTCAGCACACGAGCGCCCAGACACGCCCAGGACTCGCCCATGCCGCGCCAGAGCGCGCATGGCGTTCACCCTGGACGCACCAGAGCGTGACGACGCCCCGCGTCCTCGCGTCACCTCGAACCCTCCTCTCAGCACCAGTCGACGCACGACGGCTCACTGGACCGCCTGGACACGCTCCCTGGCCCGCGGGAACACCGCAGGTGACGAACGCGTCGACGACCATCCGCCACTGCCTGCGAGCTCCCGTCAAGCTCACCGCCGCTGTAGAGCCTCGTCTTCACCGCCATCACGCGCGTCAGCCCTCGCCGGTGCACCAGCAACACGCTGCGCCCATCCCTTGCCTCTTCGCCGCCCTGGAACGACGACGACGACGACGACCCTAGCCGGGCGCCACAGCCACCTCCCGCCGCTATAAAAGGGGAGCGCCTCCCACTGAACTGAGCACGCCAACACCTTCCCCTCCTCCTCACAGCTCTCCTCGACCTCTCAATTTCACCAGTTAGCCACTCCATCGCCCCAATCGCAAGCTCGCCGCCGCCGCCAGTACACGGAGTCGCCGGAGCAGGAGGCCGCCATTGGAGACGCAACTGCTTCCAGGCGCTTCCTCTACCTCGCCAACGTCGCTGCGCACATCGCCGACGACCGCCGGAGCTCCGACGAGCTCGCCGACCCCCTGCCGCCGTCGCCAGTGAGTCCCCTCTCGCCGGAGACGAAGGCCTCCCTCGACCGTGCGATCTCCTTCTAATCGCACGGCTCTCCTCTCCCCGTACCGCTTCGGGCTTTAAGTCCCCCTGACGCGTGGCCCCCACGCTGTCAGGCGGCCCGCTGCGCTGGACGCAGTACTGGGCCGGCCCATTTCTCTTTTTCTCTGCAGCCCAGTTTTTTCCCGCGCGAGCCCACGGTTTGAATTCAAATTTAGAAATTAGAAAAATATCTTAATCTGATGCAAACTTTGAAATTCAATAGGGACAAATCTACTCGGCCAAATTTTACAAACTTTATATTTTTGGAAACCTTAGGAATTTATCTACACAATGCCACTGGATATAACCCTAGATCTATTGTAGAATTAAAATGACAAAATAAACAAGGCAGGGACTTTTATGTATTATAATAATTCTTAAAAATCAACCATAAATGCTTTTCAGTAAATTCCACCTCCAATAATTCACATTTCACTTATACTAATTGTTTCTACAAAAATATGCCATGCCTACTTTGAATGATCAGGCTTAGTTGTTTTAAATGCCTTTATGGCTATTTCTAGTCAAAGATATTGTCCAAAACTATTAAGAAATCTTATGGGAGTGTTTCTCTCATTTAAATCTTGTCATGAACAATTCAAAATGAGGTAGAGACTCTGGTCATTTAGGTCTCATATGAATTGTTGATGATCTTAAATCTTTAACATGTTAGGATTAAATGGTATGAGGTGTTCACCTCATTTAAATCACTTTCTCAACTGTTAAGTGTGAAGAGGTTGACTCTAGTCAACCTAGGTCACATATTATTCATGAGAGAAATTAAATCTTAAGAAGATAATGAGAGGAAATTATTTCTCTAAGTAATTGAAAATAACATCTAAGTTAGTATGAGAGGAAACTATTTTTCTTAAATAATAAGAAAAACACATCCACCCACTTAATAGTAATGTGTGATGCTAGTTTAAGTGTGTGAACCATGTTTGTGCTTAGTTTAATTAGATAAGTTTGGTGTGATGATTGTGTACCCCGTATTCGTATTTTAGACGCTAGTACCGAGGAGTACCAGGAGGAGGAGGAGGTCTACTTCCAAGGAGAAGAAGACCACTTTGACCAATTCCCCAACCAAGGCAAGCTAACACTCTTGCAAAGTCCCAAGTGCAAAGCTCTACAAGAGCAAGGCACCATCACCATTTATTTTTATGTCCAATAAACCTATCCCATGTTTTTACCTTACAATTATTTTGCTTATTGTTTTTTTTAAAGCTTACTTTTGATTTATGATTCACTTAGGCTAGAATAGAACAAGAGCATCAAATTTAGCCTAAAGCAAACAAAGCTAGATAGCACCCCTCATGACTAGTTGCTATTGCTAAATAAATAAAAGTGACTACTCTAGTTGGGGACTTGTGAAATGAAATGACTTTGAAAACCTTGGAATGATGATTCATTCTATTGAAAGATTTTGAAGGTGAATATGACTTGTGAATGACTTGGTGAATTTTATGAAAACTGATGGTTGGGTTCGGATGCGATACCATTCCAATTTACAAGTACCCCCACAATACCTGATTATGGGTAGGGCTTAACTGGAAGTTTATGTGTCTTAGTATGGGTTCCCTCTAAACAAGCGTCATCGGGGTTATGCCGAAAGCTGCCTCCACAACAAAAGAAACGACGTTAAAGATGAGGTGAATGTCCGGCCCAAGCCTCGTGCAGTTCCCGGGTTGACCGTTGGTCTTCACCGGGAGGCCAAGCTCATGGGGAGAGGTACCTATACTAGGATATGTAAGTAAAAGGTTATGGTTGATGATCCGCGTACCGAGTTACGATTATTCGGGGTTACCCCGACGGATGTAATCAAAAGTTGTGGCACAAGCGTACAACCTCTCGCAGAGTGTAAACCTATTCGAATAGCCGCGTCCGCGGTCATGGACAGATTGGAAAGGCCATACTTGTTCCGTCATCGAATTTATATCTTTTCGAACTTGAACGGTGACTTTGAATTTTTGAATCACAACGAGTTGTGGGAATGACACTAATGTTCCCACTTGAGTTAGTTAGCACATGAGGAGTTGTTTACGAAAATGTCTATTCAAATAAAATTGGCTTTATGCAAATAACCTTAGAGCTTAGAACACTCTCTATAGCAATGTTAGCACTTACATTAGTATTGGATTGCGAGTACTTAAAGTACTCACGGCTTTGTCCCCGGCTATTCAAATGGCCGGACTATGAAGCCGAGCAGCAAGTACGAGGATGACGACCAGCAGGACGTCTACCACAACTAGGAGCTTCTAACGTCAAGCATTGGCCTCGTGGACTAGAGAGTCCTTGTATCTTACGCTTCCGCTATGAACTTGTGTGTGTTCGTTGATCAATAGATCAACTATTTGTGTAATATGGATCATGTGATTCCAAGTTGTAAGACATTATGGTTTGTAATGAATGATGACTGTGATACTTAACTATTATGTCTCGCAACAACAATATTCCTGGGATTGCGATGTATGACATAATAGGCATTCGGACTTAAAAATCCGGGTGTTGACACATCTCTCCTTCGCGTACTTCTTCGCCCAGAAAACCTAAGCTCCAGGGAATAATCGCGAGGAGACACAGCCGCCTCTGCGGGACGGAAAAACACCAGAGAGAAAAGAGCTCTCCGGCAGGCTAAAATCCGCCGGGGAAATTCCCTCCCGGAGGGGGAAATCGACGCCATCGTCATCGTCATCGAGCTGGACTTCATTGGGATCATCATCACCATCATCTCCACCATCGACACCGCCATCTCCACCGCTGCACCTCGTCACCGCTGTAACATCTACGGTTGAATCTTGATTGTTTGATAGGGGAAACTCTCCCGGTATTGATTACTCCTTGTTATTGATGCTATTGAGTGAAACCATTGAACCAAGGTTTATGTTCAGATTCTTATTCATCATCATATCACCTCTGATCATGTTCCATATGATGTCTCGTGAGTAGTTCGTTTAGTTCTTGAGGACATGGGTGAAGTCTAAATGTTAGTAGTGAACTATGTTGATTAATATTCAATGGTTTGATATTTAAGTTGTGGTGTTATTCTTCTAGTGGTGTCATGTGAACGTCGACTACATGATACTTCACCTTTATGGGCCTAGGGGAATACATCTTGTATTCGTTTGCTAATTGTGGGGTTGCCGGAGTGACGAGCAACTCGAACCCCGTTGGTATATCGATGCGGGAGGGATAGCAGGATCTCGAGTTTAAGGCTGTGGTTAGATTTATCTTAATTACTTTCTTGTATTTGCGGATGCTTGCAAGGGGTATAATCACAAGTATGTATTAGTCCTAGGAAGGGCGGTGCATTAGCATAGGTTCACCCACACAACACTTATCAAAACAATGAAGATTAATCAACTATATGAAGCGAAAGCACTAGACTAAATTCCCGTGTGTCCTCAAGAACGTTTGGTCATTATAAGTAAACAAACCGGCTTGTCCTTTGTGCTAAAAAGGATTGGGCCACTCGCTGCAACTATTACTCTCGCATTTTATTTACTTTTACTTTATTTATCTGCTATATCAAAACCCCCCTGAATACTTGTCTGTGAGCATTTACAGTGAATCCTTCATCGAAACTGCTTGTCAACACCTTCTGCTCCTCGTTGGGTTCGCCACTCTTATTTATCGAAAGTACTACGATACACCCCCTATACTTGTGGATCATCAAGACTATTTTCTGGCGCCGTTGCCGGGGAGTGAAGCGCTATTGGTAAGTGGAATTGGTAAGGGAAACCTTTACTGTACGTGCTGATTTTATTTCTGCCTGCTGCTATAATTCATTATGGAGAGGTCTTCTCTTGAATTCCTATTTGAGAAATCTACTACTACTGCAACGGTAGTGGATGAGGCACCAGGTGAGAAAGAGGTTCCACACAAAATACCTATGAAAATTATTGAACGTGTTGTGGATAACCGCTATGAAGGGGATGGAACAGTCCATCCTCGAGATCATTTACTGTTTTTACATGAATTATGCGGGTTATTCAAGTGTGCAGGTATTGCTATGGATGAAGTTAGGAAGAAACTATTCTCTATATCGCTGTCTGGTAAAGCGGCGCATTGGTATAAATCGCTGTCTTTAATTCTCAAATGCCCCATTCATGAGCTTCCTGGTAATATCATCATTGATAATTTCTATGCAAGACTTTCTTTTCAAGATAAAACCTTGATGGATACTACTTGTTCTGGACCATTTACACGCAACAAAGAAGAGTTTAAAAGGGACCTTCTTGATTGGATCCAAGAGAATACTGAAGGATGGGAGAACGACAAAGGTAGAGAGTCAGGTATAAATTATGATTATTACCTGACTCACCCCTAACTCAATCCTTCACGTTGCTGTGTTCATCACCCTTTGTGAGGCGTTCTTGGGCATTGAACCCCACTTTGGGTTGTGGAAAAAGATCTTTTATGTTAAGAGGTACAACAGTAGTAATGGATCCTTTGTCACCGGAGGAGTGGGGTTTGTGGCTCATTCAGAGGTTAATTATTTCAGTTTCCCGATGAAAGAATCCGTGCAAGGATGGAGACTGAAATGGTTTTATGTCAAGGACTCTTCAACAACCGATTCCCAGCTTCTTTGCTTTGTCGATGTCCTTGAAGCCAAGCCAAAGGATTCTTGGAAGAACTCTCTCTCTCCCGACGAAAAGACAGCGGCCGATGAATTATTCGCCAAATTTCTTCGGATCAAAGAGGCTGATGGTCAAACTATGATCGGTACAGAGGTAGAAGCGGTGTTCTTAAAGCGTCGAGTCCAACCAGTTATGGCCAGAATCCGCCCGATGTGGTTGTATTCGGGTGCAAAGGATGAAACCAGGACAAATGCTGCTGAATTATCGGAAAAGGAGCTGCTTGATGAAGTCCGTCGCCTTACTCTCTTTAGCAAGGAAGATTCGATTCCATTGGTATCTTCTTATACTCCCCTTGATGCCGATCATCCACCATCAGAGGTATCTTTCCTTCTCACATCCTTATTACGCTGCTTCCACTTAGTCAACATAATTACTATTATTCTTATTTGTTTTTCTCTTCGACAGATCCCCATAGTCTCTGGAAACTTGCATGATTCGCCAGATGATACTTCTGAGGGAAGAGGTTCCTCAGCACCTGTTGATCTTCACACTGTCGAGCACACAGACCCAGAGAGCGAACACGATGATCCGATAGATTCTGAAGCTGTTCACACCGATCTTCCTCCCTCAGCCGATGATGCTTGTGACACAGAGGGATCAGTGCGTGATGATGACGATGATCGTAATGCCTTTGTTAATGCAGCTGTGGAGGAAACCAGGGCTTCACCGGTGAAGAGATCAACCGGCGGCTTTGCCGATGAAGACGATCTCTTCGATATGTAAGCACCTTCTTCCCTGATGCCATATTTTGTCCCCTTATTTCTCGCATTCTTTTCATATCTTCTGTCAAACATTTCCTTTTTGCAGTGACGAAGGTTTCACTGAGCCTCCGTCTAAGAAAGCCAAATCTGGCGCTGCTCCACCGGACGTTGCGGCTTCCGAAGCTTCGGCTCCTAAGGCAGCCCCCGCGGCTCAGGCATCGACTGCCTCCTCCCTTTCCAAGGGGAAAGATGTTCCTCCACCTGCTGCCGCCACGACTCCTCCTTCCGTAAGTCCTTTTTGATTACAACGCGAATTTCTTTGGAGTGTGCCTTGTCTAATGATCCTTTGTAAAACATCCTTTTTTCCTTAAGGATCTGCGGGGCGTTATTTCCTCCTTGGAGGCCTTCGCTTCCCAATTCACTTCTTTGGAGGCAGACAAGGTTCGACTGCAGAAGGAAGTTGAATCTTGTTCCTCGAAGTTGAACGGCGCAGTCACGATAGCTGCCGAAGCTCGCCAAGAAGTCGACTCCCTGAAGGAGGAACTGGGCAGACTGAAGAAAAAGCTGAAAGCAGAGGAAGCGTCTAGGCTGGCTGCCGAGGCTTGGGCAGCTGAAAAAGATGAACTCCTTCGTCAGTCTTCCTTGGCTTTGCTTGGTAATCTCTTTTATACTTCTCTGTTGATTATTGTACTTTATGAATTCAATCTTTTGTCAATGATCTTTTCCATTCTATCTTTTTGCAGAATCCGCCAACATCCCCGTCAATGCCTTGGATAAAATTCCAAATAACTCTCCTGCAAATGGTGTATCGATGACTCTCGCCTCCCACCAGCTTACGCGGGAGCTTTTTGAAAAGGGGAAAGGTGCCATGGCGCGGATGCACTCGATGATCTTCCCCAAGATCAAACAAGAAAAAACTCTGGGGCAGTTGATCGATGCCTTCGCGGTTGACACCAAGGAGGTTATCGAGGTATTCAAACGCACTTCGCGTACCTATGGTGCCCTCCTTGCCTTCCAACTTATGATGGGTCACGGCTTTAAGGCTGACATCGAAGAAATGACTAAGGAGCTGCTGAAAGAGCAAGATGGGCAGTTCATTGATTTAAGCGTCTTCAAAACGTCAGCCCTTAAGTGTGCTCGCCAGCTCCTTGAACTGGTTTCGTCAAGGAAGACATCGGCTGGCCCCAGTTTATCGACTCAGACCCAAGCTCTTTGATTTTTGTAGCAAACTTTTCTTCGAGCTGATGTGAAACACTGTTCTGTTGCAAAACTTATGTTTGTAATAAACTCCGTGCTAGCAATGTTGCTAGTACACCTTTGTTATGATATTTTTACTTGCACTTCTCCCGATGGGAGTTACTTCGGATGCTCGAATTGACCCGATCCGTCATTCCTTTTAACGCTGTTTCTTGCAGGTTTTCCCAGTGCCCGCATTTGTCGACGACTCTCCAAGTGCTCTTCCTGAAGGTGATCGAATCCAACGTATGAAGGATCGGATCACTCAGATGGAGAAGGATCTGCGCAGCACTTATGCCTTAGCTGCTATTGTCAATAAGAAGAGCGAGATTGCAGCCGAAGTAGAGCGGTACGCTCTTACTGAACTGCATAAAGCTACCGAGAGTTTGAACTGTAAGTTTTTTGGTCCTTGCACTCTTTTGTCAACAATGCATTGTCTGATCCTTTATTGATTCCTTTTGCCAGTCATAGCTTTGAACCGTGCAGAAGAGAACAAGCGGATTCACGAGCGTGTGCACGCATTGACCCAGCTGTCATCAGCCGAAGAAATTTTCTGGCGGGAACACTCGAAGGCTTCAGCTGTCGCACAATTTCAGGATCGGGTTCAACAAGTCCACCATTTCTTCGACAAGTGCTACAAGGCCCTGAGGGTAGTTTGGAGGACTATGTTCCCTTTAAACGCGATCCCCCCTACGCTGTTGACTCTGATGTCTGAGTTTGGAAATACCAAGAAGGTTCGAGACTTGGTGCGAGCTCAGGTTTTCGCAGGGGCCAGGTTTACACTTGCCCTTGTGCTTGCACGTTACCCCCCAGCAAATCTGCTCGCTATCGCCAACGCGGTTGGTGACTTGGAGACTCTGTATCCGAAGGTATTGCTGCCCGCCAATATAATTGTCGACAAGCTTGAGGAGTGTTCGAAGGTATCTGAGGAAAAAGAAACTCCGCAAGGGTGATTTCAGGAATTAAGGTTATTTTGTAAATAGGTTATTTTGGCTACTTTATCCAAGTGTTAGGATTGTTTAGCCGAAACTTTTTATTTGGTAGATACATGTATATGTACTTTTACCATGTTAATGTCGTTGGCAAGTTTTGAGGGAGCAAATCTTAATTGCCCATTTAGATGTATGTGTACTCGTTGGTCAGCAAATCATTTGAGTGATCAGCTCGTGTTGCAGGTTTTGCTAAACCTGTTGTATGCGCAACTTTGCTTTCAACCGATGTATGTTTCAACAGTCACTCCCGAATATTTCGGGTGCAATGATTCTGCCGATGAGCCCGTTGTTCTTTGATATTTCCATAGGTAAAATATCGAACGTGGGTTGTGTTTGTATTTCCAAACTCTTGCTTTTTACGGCACTCGTAGAGGCATCTATAGCAGAGGGGAGGATTAATGTCCTTGTTTACTTTGCATCTTTTAGCACTCGTAGAGGCTTTTCTTTTGAAGCACGATCTTCTGCCGCGTACTACGTTGCACCGTCGCTTGTTGGCAAGGTTCACGGTGATGCGGCCATAGATGCTTTGGATTACTGCAATGCTTAACAAGGGATCGAAACTTAAGTTCTCATTAATAAGGTAAGCACGAGACTAAAGGGCGAAAAAGAAGGCCCTGTTTAAAGTAAAGGGAAAAAATTTAACGCTAGTGAACTGCTTAAGCAAGGAAGGGGTTCTTCTCATCTTCTGGCTTTTTCACCACGTTAGTGGTTGCCGCAGCGTTGTTGATTTCACCAGGGGCCTGGACAATGGTTGCCAGTGTCTTGCCGTCTCCTATGTCTTCTGTGCCATCAGCTGCCGAAGCTTTTTCTGCCGAAGCTTTTGCTGCCGAAGCTTCTAGAGTAAGGTCGGCTGGCTTCTTCTTGGTTTCCCTGACATGTTTTTCTTCCTTGATTTCGCGTATCGATAGCTTGGGCGGAGGGCCGACAATTTCTTGTTGTAACCCGAACTTCGCAGCAATCCTCTGAAAGTCGCGATCACAGTTGTCCGAGCGTGAAAAACTTCCATAGACTGTGATGTTTGTCCTGTTGTTCCCAGGCATTTTCAGCTTGAGGTATGCATAGTGCGGCACAACCATGAACTTGGCATAAGCTGGTCTTCCGAGTATAGCGTGATACTGTGACTCCCAGTTCACTACTTCAAACTCGATCTTTTCCTTCCTGAAATTGTCGGCTTTGCCGAAGACGACGTTCAGGTAAACTTTGCCAAGAGAGTACCCCGGTGAAGTTGGAAGAATCCCATGGAAGCAAGTGTCTGTTTCTTCTAGCATCCTCATGGTGATCCCCATACTTTTGATTGTGTCGACGAATATCAGGTTTTAGCCCGCTTCCACCATCCATGAATACTTTGCTCATCTTGAACCCCCCGATTTGTGCTTCGACTACTAAGGCAGCGTGCCCTGGTTTTGGTATGGTCATCGGGTGATCTGCTCGACTAAACGTAATGTTCTGAGAGGACCACTCGACATACTCGGGGATGTTCGCCATGATACTTTCTGCCAGGTTAATCTCTCGGGTGAGCTTCTTCATTTCTCTTCTCGAGACACCTGTCCTATGGATCATGCTCATCTGCCCACGTGGTGGTGGAAACGCCTCGTTGGGTTGATGAGGTTGAGCCTGCTGGACTTGATGCTGCGGTGGAGGTGGTGGTGGTGGCGGTTGCTGGCCTGCCTGCTGGATGAGTTTGTGCATGTCAATGAACCGTCGACAGTCTCTGAGCAAGTGGCTTGAGTTCGTTTTGCCGTCCTTAGAATCGACATACGAGTGCAAGTAACAGGGAGCGTTGATCTGCTCAGCGTAGGGCAGTTCGGGAGTCCTCTGCTGCCGTGGTTTATAATTGCCACGGTTCCCAGAGTTGTTCCGATTACCGTCCTGTCGATCGTCTCTTCTATCGTCATATCGATCGTCCTGCCGATCGGAGTACCCTGCGGCTACCAGGTTGTTGTCGTCATAGCTGCGGTTCTTCCTTCTTTTGTGACGATCCCTTCGACCACCCGAGTCGTGCTTCGGCTGGTCATCGTCTTCGTCGTCACTGCGCTGTCGCAGCCTTCGCACGTTGTCCTCGCTATCAGCCCAGCTGTTGGCGATTTCCATTAACTTGGTTATGGTTTTTGGCTTTTTGCGTCCGAGTTCTTCTATGTAGCTTTCACGTCGGATGCCATCGCTGAAGGCGTCGATTGCTCTGTCGACAGATACATCTTCGGTAGCATTTAGGAGTTTGGTGAATCTCCCGATGTATGAGCACATCGATTCCTTCTGCTTTTGCTGGCAATGCCGTAACTCTTCAATCCCGACGGGTCTCTTGTACGTTTCTTGGAAATTGGCAACGAAGGCATCTACAAGGTCGTCCCATGATTTGATGGAACCCTTCGGCAGGCCCCTTAGCCAGGCTCGCGCTGAATCCTTTAGGTAAAGCTGCAAGCACTGCATTGCTGCTATCTGGTTCCCCTTATGCAGAATCACAATCTGCAGATAGTCGTCTATCCAAGATCTTGGCTCCTGCTGCCCATCGTATTTGGCAGCATCAGTGGGGGTGGGTTTGAACTTTCTGGGTGGCATCGCCTCGCGGATATTGTAGCTTAAACAATCGGCTCCCCTGAGCTCGCCGTCGTTCTCCTGATTCTCATCCGAAGAATCACTGTCATCCTCCCCCCTAGCGACGCGTCGTCGCCTTGCTTTGTCGATCCTGCTCTGGGTGATTTCATCCCGAGCATCTCTCGCATGATGCTTTGAGCCACTAACCTGCAACACGGTCTTTTCCTTTCGCGGAACTAGATTATCTCCCAATACTGCGAGACTTTCTAGAGCACCTCGGTGGGCTTGAGCCATGGATCCTTCAGGGCGCTGGTTGATAAGGTATGCAGCAAGGTTGGCTGTTGCTCCTGCGACGGTTTTCGGCCGTGGCATGCCCACGGTGTCCGTGGTCATAAAGGACTTGGTCAGGTTCGACGTTATTTCTCTAGCGTCATCTTCCGAAAGCCTGGATAGCCTTGATCGGTGCTTGCCTGCCCCTTGAGTATTTCGAGAGGCGCTTCCTTGCGAGCCTCTTCGTCGTTCGCTGGATCGGTCTGCCGCAGATAGGCGTCTCTCGAGGGTGGCTTGTTCTTTCGATAGGTATTCCCGGTTTTTCTCTAGTATAGAGCGATAGGCGTTAAGGGTTCCAACCGAGGTTCCTGCGGGGAGCGGCGTGTTGTTAAGTACGGCTGCCTTGGCTGCTGCCCACTCCTCGTCCACGATGGTGTAGTCGCTGTTGTGGTTGCTGGCGCTGTTTTCGAAGCTTGCTCGTCTACTGGAACGAGGAGTGTGGTCTCCGTCTCCTCTGTGCCTTGTGTTTCCCGTGTTATTGGCGACATAAACCTGGTGATGCGCCGTTCTGCGGGTGGTTCCTTGGACGACGTTGTCGACACTGTCCTCTCCCGATGAATAGTGGGTGTTGCAGATGAACGGTGTGTCGCTTGATCCCAGTCCGTGCCTGGTGTCGCAGTTCAAGCAGTAGTACAAGGTTAACTCCGAAGATGTGGGATTGTCGGATCCTACCGACATGGAAGACGCTGAACGGGGAGTCAAGGGTGCGGGTGAACCCGTTGAGCCTGTCAGACCATCTGAAAGGTCGAGTGATGATGACGCGCTTGGACTCGTCGATCTGGAAGTGGGCGATTCCAGCAGCCGAAGGATTCCTTCCGCGTTGACGTTGTAGTGGACGCTGCCGAAGGTCATCTCCATGTTTCCTTGTAGATCTGAGAAGGTTGAGCGGGAGGAGTCGCTGTGCGGGGTGAATTCATAGGATCCGAATCGAATCGGGCTTCCCAGGTTTGGCGATGACGGTGTCGATGAAATTGCCGATGACATGACTGGATCTGGCGATGACCGATCTTGTGCCGACAGGGTTCCCACAGACGGCGCCAATTGTCGAGGGTACTCCTCGGCAAAGCCCTCCGATTGGGGCTTAGGGTTGACGGAATCCTGCAAGCTGACACGAGACATCGGTTCACAGACAAGCGGGGAGAGCGATTTACCCAGGTTCGGGGCCCTCGATGAGGTAAAACCCTTACGTCATGTCTGCCTGTTCTTGATTATGAAGATATTGGGTTACAATGGGGTGGCGAATAGTTCGGCTGAGATCTCGTCGAGATGGCTAAGTGCTATGGTGGCCTAGCTCTAAGCTTTTGGTGGCTAAGATTGCTAAGATTGATTGTGTGTCTCGGCAGCCCCTCTCCTGGCTTTTATATAGGAGGCCAGGTCTCAAGAGGTCTAACCGAGTACGAATAGGTTTACAGTAGTTTTAAATCTAATCTTTCCTTGTTCGGCCGTTTCTTTGTCTTGCTCGTCAAGGAATCTTCTGGTGCGCCATCCAAGTGCCTTCATGGGCCTCCAACTACACAATACGGGATAGGGCAATGTCGGTTAACCGAAGGGTAATGCCCACGTCAGTGTGCGTCTATTGCTCTTGCTCCTAATAATCCTTTGCAGCAACATTTGGAGGATAGTGAGAGTGAAGTCTTTAGGGAAGAAAGGAATGAGCGTGATGAAATTTTCCTTCGTCAGCCTATTCTTAAACACGACTTGCCAGTTGAAGATCTAGGTACAATACCACTACCAAAGGAAGATCCTGTTTTTGATTTAAAACTGTTGCCTGATAATCTTAAATATGCTCATATTGATGATAAGAAAACATATCCTGTTATTATTAGTTCTAAGCTTTCAGATTTTGAGGAAGAAAGGTTATTGGAAATATTGAAGAAACACCGAGGAGCTATTGGCTACACTCTTGATGACTTGAAGGGGATTTCCCTCTCTATTTGCCAACATGCTATCAACATGGAAGATGATGCAAAGCCTGTTGTTGAACATCAGCGTCGTCTAATTCCTAAGATGAAGGATGTGGTAAGGAATGAGGTATTAAAACTTCTCGAAGCAGGTATTATATATCCTATTGCTGATAGTAGATGGGTTAGTCCTGTGCATTGTGTTCCTAAGAAAGGAGGAATGACTGTTGTGCCTAATGATAATGATGAGCTCATTCCTCAAAGAGTAGTTGTAGGGTATAGAATGTGCATTGATTTTCGAAAAGTTAATAAAGTTACTAAGAAAGATCATTACCCTTTGCCATTTATTGATCAAATGTTAGAAAGGTTGTCTAAAAATACTCATTTTTGCTTTCTTGATGGTTATTCTGGGTTCTCACAAACTACTGTTAAAACTAAAGATCAAGAGAAAACCACTTTCACTTGGTCCTATGGAACTTATGCTTATAGACGTATGCCTTTTGGTTTATGTAATGCTCCTGCTACTTTTCAAAGATGCATGTCTGCTATTTTTCATGGCTTTTGTGAGAATATTGTAGAGGTATTCATGGATGATTTTTTTGTCTATGGGAATTCTTTTGATAATTGCTTGCGAAACCTTGATAAAGTTTTGCAGAGATGTGAAGAAACTAACCTTGTTCTTAATTGGGAGAAATTCCACTTTATGGTTAATGAAGGAATTGTATTGGGACATAAAATTTCCGAGAGAGGTATTGAAGTTGATAGAGCTAAAGTTGAAGCAATTGAGAAGATGCCCTATCCGAGGGATGTTAAAGGTATTCGTAGTGTTCTTGGTCATGCTTGGGTTTTATAGGAGATTTATTAAAGATTTCTCCAAGATTTCAAAGCCTCTTACTAATCTTCTTCAAAAGATGTACCTTTTGTTTTTGATGATGATTGTAAGGAAGCTTTTGAAACTCTAAAGAGAGCCTTAACAACTGCTCCTGTAGTTGAACCTCCTGGTTGGAATTTACCTTTTGAAATTATGTGTGATGCTAGTGATTTTGTTGTAGGCGCTGTTCTTGGACAGCGAGTAGATAAAAAATTAAATGTTATTCATTATGCTAGCAAAACTCTTGATGCTGCTCAAAGAAATTATGCTACAACTGAAAAAGAATTATTAGTTGTAGTATTTGCTTGTGACAAGTTTAGATCCTATATTGTTGATTCAAAAGTCACAATTCATACTGATCATGCTGCAATTAGGTACCTTATGAAAAAAAAGATGCTAAGCCCAGGCTTATTAGATGGGTGCTTCTTTTGCAAGAATTTGATTTGCGTATTATAGATAGGAAATGTGCTGATAATCCTGTTGCTGATAACTTATCTAGATTGGAAAATATTGCTTATGATCCTGTTCCTGTTAATGATAGTTTTCCAAATGAACAATTAGCTGTAATAAAGGTGAGCTCGCGAGATAGTCCTTGGTATGCTGATTATGCTAACTTTATTGTTTCCAAGTACTTGCCTCCAACCTTTTCAGCTCAGCAAAGGAGGAAATTCTTTTATGATTTGAGGCATTATTTTTGGGATGACCCACACTTATGTAAAGAAGGAGTGGATGGTATTATGTGAAAATGTGTTCCCGAATATGAACAACAAGAGATATTGAGTAAGTGTCATGGTAGTGTTTATGGAGGACATCACGCCGGAGATAGAACTGCGCAAAAAGTTCTACAATCAGGTTTCTATTGGCCAACTCTCTTCAAAGATGCAAGGAAGTTTATTTTATCTTGTGATGAATGTCAAAGGGTTGGTAATATCTCCAGACGCAATGAAATGCCTATGAATTATACTCTTGTTATTGAACCATTCGATTGTTGGGGATTTGACTTCATGGGTCCTTTCCCTTCTTCAGAAGGTAACACTCATATACTTGTCGTCGTTGATTATGTTACTAAATGGGTGGAAGCCATACCCACAAAAAGTGTTGATGGTGAGACCTCTTTAAGAATGCTTTTAGATATTATTTTTCCTAGGTTTGGAGTACCTAGATATATTATGACTGATGGAGGTTCTCATTTTATTCATGGTGGTTTTAGAAAAACTCTTGCTAAGTATGGTATTAATCATAGGATTGCTTCCGCTTATCATCCTCAAACTAGCGGGCAAGTAGAATTATCAAATAGAGAAATTAAATCTATTTTGGGAAAGACTGTTATAAATCTAGAAAGAACTGGGCTAGTAAATTGAAGGAAGCACTATGGGCTTATAGAACTGCTTATAAAAATCCTATGGGTATGTCACCTTATAAAATGGTTTATGGGAAAGCTTGTCATTTACCTTTAGAACTAGAGCACAAAGCTTATTGGGTTGTAAGAGAACTAAATAAAGATCCTAAACTTGCCGGTAAGAAAAGGTTGCTACAATTGAGTTCTTTAGATGAATGGAGAAATGAAGCATATGAAAATGCTAAACTCTTTAAGGAGAAAGTTAAGAAATGGCATGATAGAAGAATTATCAAAAGAGAATTTAATGTTGGGGATAAAGTCCTATTGTATCGGTCTCGTCTCAGATTCTTTGCAGGGAAATTGCTCTCAAAATGGGAAGGACCATATGTCATTGTGGAGGTGTATCGTTCAGGGGCAATTAAAATTAGTTCTCTGCAAGGAGATGCCACACAAGTGGTGAATGGACAAAGACTCAAGCATTATATCTCTGGTGATTCTTATAATGAAGATGTTGATGTTATTCAAGTGGTAACTCCGGAAGCTTTCATCAAAGGTCAAATTGACAGTTCTGCAGAGTTCGACTTTGAATAGGTAACAGTACTGGTAATAAAAAGTCTGCGTTTAACTTTCCGAACAATGTTTTTGCTATTTTCGGAAAATATGAAAAATTACGAGATCGAAACGGAAAGGAGGAGACGCACGAGGGCGTGCCCCCATAGGCCGGCGCGGGCCCCAGCCTGGCCGCGCCGCCCTATGAGGACGGCGCCTCGTTGTCCCTCTCCGACTCTGGTTCGACCTGGTACTTTCCTTGTGTCGTGAAAATTTCTGCTATATAATCCCCCAGACTCCTGGAGGTCCGTATATCGCTTTCTCGTCGTGTTTTGTTTCGAGCTGTTTTCTGCCAGAATCTGCTTCGGATCTAGAGCCAGCATGTCTTCGTCGGGAACTCCGAAGGACAGCTTCTTTGAGGACGTCGTCAACCCGTACATGAACGAGCTGAAGATGCACCCCAAGGAATTGCTACTCGTAGATGGAGAGTTACAGATTGAAGATGTCCGGGGTCCTAAAAGAGAAGGAAGTTTGGAGGACAGGATGGAGAAATTAGAACAAGAGGTATTCAACTACAAGAAGATGGCTGAGCGTGAAGTGGACATCTTCCACAAAATTGTGTCTGAACTTATTGATGGACACAAGAAGGAGACTGCAAAGCTGTGGGGCGATATCCTCTCACTTCATGACACTACCAACAAACTCCAAGCTCAACTCTATGATGTTCAGAATCAAAACTGTGAGTATGAAAATAGGTTTAAACACATAAGCTATGCTGCTAGTTTCAGGATTCCTGAAACCAAGATGTCGTTTGTTGATGGAGAGCCTCTTCCTTGGAAGTCCGATGATGGGAATGATTCACCATCATCACCGAAGGAGTAATTCATCATCGGTATTGGCACCCCCTTGGTTTTTTCCAAGCTTGGGGGAGTGCCGCGGTATCACACCATCACTATCTTTTACCTTTTTACTATCAAGTAGTGTCATATCATGAGTAGGGAAGTTATCATATAAGATAGTTTGCAGTGTGGAAGTATCTCTCTTTAGTTGGTTATCTATGTATCCCTTGGTGTGAATTATCGTTATGGAATATTAATGAGAAGTTTTATCATTTACATATTGCACATCTTATTTTAGTTTGCAATCTCTATTATGTGATTGATCTTGTTAGTATTGGTGTCACTTTGGGAGCATTGAGTAAATCTATTTGGTTTTGGCAAACTTAGCATTGGTCAATAGTAACAACACTTTGAGTTTAAGTAGAAAAGAAGAAATACATGTAGATATGTTGTTTCATGATCTTTCTTTCTTGTTAGCTATGAGCTTAGTATTCTGAAGTTAAAATTGTTTGTGCTTACAAGTAAGATGCATGATTGTTTCTATCACGTGTATATTTGTTTGTTTCCCTCAACTCTTGTGCTTGCTAATCAACCTTGCTAGCCAAAGACCTGTACTGAGAGGGAATGCTTCTCGTCCATCCAAACCTTTAAACCAAACCTATGCCATCAGTGTCCACCATAACTACCTATTATGTGGTATTTTGCGCCACTCCAAGTAAATATTTCATGTGCTACCTTTAAACAATTCAAAAGTTATCATCCCTTATTTGTGTCAATGTTTTATAGCTCATGAGGAAGTATGTGGTGTTTCATCTTTCAATCTTGTTGGGCAGCTTTCATTAATGGACTAGTGGCTTCATCCACTTATCCTATAATTTTGCAAAAAGAGCTGGCAACGGGGTTCCCAGCCCCAATTAATTAACTCTCATTAATAATCCTCTTCACATGTTTTGCTCTGATTCATCAGTAAGCAACTTAATTTTGCAATAGACACTCCTCCATGGTATGTGAAATGTTGGAAGGCACCCGAGGATTCGGTTAGCCATGGCTTGAGAAAGCAAAGGTTGGGAGGAGTGTCATCCTTAAATAAACTAAAATACATGTGTAAACAAAAGAGAAGAGGGATGATCTACCTTGCTGGTAGAGATAAAGTCCTTCATGGGAGCCGCTCTTGAAAGTCTGGTTGATAAGGTAGTTAGAGTACCCGCTACCATTCGTTGACAACAACAAACACCTATCAAAACTTTATTTTTATGCTCTCTATATGATTTCAAAACTTGAAAAGCTCTAGCACATGAGTTAATCCCTGCTTCCCCTCCGCGAAGGTCCTATCTTTTACTTTCATGTCGAGTCAGTAAACCTATTTCCCTCCATCTTAAGCAAGCAATTGAGTTGTTGTGATCCAACCATCTATATTGTGATCTATTTAATCATGCCTTTTATTCTTCCTTGTTTAGTACAAGTTTTATCTGAATGAATATAGCTTTGAAGGTTGTCAATGATTATGAGGAGATTATTATGATTAAGTATGCAAGTTTTGCTATAAGCTTTAATATAAGAGCGCTGCTCGATAAATAGGTACAATCTGTTAAATGTTCTCTGACCAAGAACGAAGTTTGCCATCACCAATTATGATTTTCTATGCACCTTTATTTGTGATTTCTTTTTACTTGTTTCAAGTTGAATCATATTGGGAAGTTGTTCACTAGAATGTCTTGTGTGAATTAATATGATGCTTCTTGTCCGTATTTTATTTATCGACTCTTCACTCCATAAACACGTGGTCTTGTTTACCGAGTTCAGTTTCGCTTGGGGACAAGCGAAGTCTAAGCTTGGGGGGAGTTGATACGTCCATTTTGCATCACCATTTTATATCATAATTTACTGTTATTCATTGATATATTTCATATTTAGAGATGATACTTATGTTATTTCACCTATTTTGCATGTTTTATGATTATTGGAGAATCATTCACCGGAGTCAGGATTCTGCTGGAAAAAGCACCGTCGGAATGCAATATTTCTGAAGATCAACATTTGACGGAAATTACACCGGAGATATTATTTTTCCCGAAGACGAAGCCAGCCAAAAGGAGGGACCGAGGAGGGCCACCATGGGCCCCCCATAGGCCGGCGCGGGCCCTGGCCTGGCCGCGTCGCCTTGTGGGGAGGGGGCCCACAGCCCCCTTCGGCCGTCTCTCCTTCGCCCAGAAAACCTAAGCTCCAGGGAATAATCGCGAGGAGACACAGCCGCCTCTGCGGGGCGGAAAAACACCAGAGAGAAAAGAGCTCTCCGGCAGGCTGAAATCCGCCGGGGAAATTCCCTCCCGGAGGGGGAAATCGACGCCATCGTCATCATCATCGAGCTGTACTTCATTGGGATCATCATCACCATCATCTCCACCATCGACACCGCCATCTCCACCGCTGCACCTCGTCACCGTTGTAACATCTAGGGTTGAATCTTGATTATTTGATAGGGGAAACTCTCCCGGTATTGATTACTCCTTGTTATTGATGCTATTGAGTGAAACCATTGAACCAAGGTTTATGTTCAGATTGTTATTCATCATCATATCACCTCTGATCATGTTCCATATGATGTCTCGTGAGTAGTTCGTTTAGTTCTTGAGGACATGGGTGAAGTCTAAATGTTAGTAGTGAACTATGTTGATTAATATTCAATGGTTTGATATTTAAGTTGTGGTGTTATTCTTCTAGTGGTGTCATGTGAACGTCGACTACATGATACTTCACCTTTATGGGCCTAGGGGAATACATCTTGTATTCGTTTGCTAATTGTGGGGTTGCCGGAGTGACAAGCAACTCCGAACCCCCGTTGGTATATCGATGCATGAGGGATAGCAGGATCTCGCAGTTTAAGGTCTGTGGTTAGATTTATCTTAATTACTTTCTTGTATTTGCGGATGCTTGCAAGGGGTATAATCACAAGTATGTATTAGTCCTAGGAAGGGCGGTGCATTAGCATAGGTTCACCCACACAACACTTATCAAAACAATGAAGATTAATCAGCTATATGAAGCGAAAGCACTAGACTAAATTCCCGTGTGTCCTCAAGAACGTTTGGTCATTATAAGTAAACAAACCGGCTTGTCCTTTGTGCTAAAAAGGATTGGGCCACTCGCTGCAACTATTACTCTCGCATTTTATTTACTTGTACTTTATTTATCCGCTATATCAAAACCCCCGAATACTTGTCTGTGAGCATTTACAGTGAATCCTTCATCGAAACTGCTTGTCAACACCTTCTGCTCCTCGTTGGGTTCGACACTCTTATTTATCGAAAGTACTACGATACACCCCCTATACTTGTGGGTCATCATGGAGCTGCCGCCAATTGCAACTGGTGTCGATTTTCATCCGTGATTGCGGGAGGAGGTGGAAGGTGGATCTCACTCCTTGGCCCCTGGGGGTTTCTATTTGCTGCATGTGCGTTGGCATGCCCCGCGTACCTATTCAGCGCCTGGAAAGTTCGGCAATCCTTCTGCAAATGCCCCGACTGCCTCTTCCCGTTGCTGTCAAGAAAAAAGTGCATCTGGCATGGTCTGTTCATCATATCTTCGAGAGATATGTATGGCCTTTGGAACCTTGGTCCATTATTTTGCCTGATGGGACGTGGACTATCTCTGTAATCGTTATGCTGTTCACCACTCTTTTGATAATCATCTCGATTATTATTTCCGCTATTTCCTCGGAAGCCAGTCGATATTTGGCCGGGACCGTCATAGTCGGAGAATTGGCGAGAAAATCGCCGTCTATTTTGAATATTTCGATTACGATCGTCCTCAGGCGACCTATGCCGTTTGTTGTGAACAACATCTTCTCCATCTGCCCAGTGATTCGCTATTTCCATCAATGCTGCTATTGTTTTTGGATTAGTCCTTCCCAAATCTTCGACTAGATCCTTCCTTCGAATCCCAGCGACAAACGCATCTATCGCTCTTTCATCAGATATGTTTTCTGCTGAGTTTTTGATAATGTTCCACCTCCGAATGTACATCCTCATGGACTCATCATACTTTTGTCTACATGCCCTTAGCTGCTCTATTGACGCAGGTTTCTTGCGATAAGAAATTTTTCACGAACATGTCCTCGAAAGTTTCCCAACTGTCGATGGATCCAGGTGGTAACTTTTTTATCCATGATCGCGCTGCTCCACTTAGGTGCACTTGGATGCTCTGCATGGCAGTTGCTTTGGTTCCTCCCGTCAATTTCACCGTTTCCAGATAATCGACTAGCCAATCCTCTGGATCTTGCAGGCCATCGAACTTCTTGTAGTTGTTGGGTAACTTGAAACCAGATGGAACCCGCGTTTTGCGAACTCTTCGAGTGAAGCAAGGGAGCCCGCACATCTCTTCCTCGTCGACTTCTGGTGATTGCCGATGTTCTCTCCTTTCTTGCGGCGCCCTATCAACTCGCACCTGTGTCGATGTATCTCTTGCCGCGCTTGTTCTTGGCGGGTCCTGTACTACCACTGTGGGTCGTGGACTATTTTGCCTTGGAGCACCTTCGGGAGGTGTACCTGTGTTTGCGAATGTTGTTCCCATGACTCCAACTCCTACTATAGCCATGTTGTACAATGCTTCCCTCGGATCTCCGGGAGGTGGTCTATTTGCCAGTTCGCCATATATCCAGCTTCCGGTGTTTTGGGAATAATGTTTCCCCTTGTATCTATAGACATAAAGGACATATTGAGATTTTGGATCAGATTGTCCCTCTCGCCTTCGGGCACGTTCTGCAGCCTAGACCTTGCTCTATTACGGGCTGCTCTATGATTAGATTCCGAAGTTCCTGAGTGTCGGCTAAGCTCTGCCCTTCTTCGGCTTGACGCAGAAGCTGCGGCTCTCCTCCAATCAAGCTCAGCTGTTTGCTTTTCGAGTTCTCGTCCAGCACGGGCGAGTTTATATTGGTATGCTTGCAATTCTTCGACCGTGGCAGTTGTATTTATCGGCTCTGTACCGTCCATGGCTTTTGCAGCTCTGTCCCAAGCCGCTTGTGGAAGTTGCACCATCTGTCGCTCCGCATGCCCGACGTACTTAGTGCCCAAACCTCGCGTAAGATCAGCGGGATCGACGTATGGATTTCCCACATCGTCGAAAGCCTCTGATGTCTCCTCCTGTGGGCGACTTGGCTCTCCAATTGCATAGACTTGATGATATTTTGAAGCTTGACTTTTGTCGGGGTTGGTGACACCGTCGTATAGATCGGTGAAGACCTCCCGAACAGAAGTAGATTTGTCGATGAAGTCGAAGCTGTCGACGCTGTCCGAGTCGCTGCTTATATTGGAGTCCGAAGACGACCCGACGAACATGCTGCCGAAGATCTTGACGAGCGTTCCGCTTGTCGCAGACTTGGCGAAGCGTGGCGACGAGATTTCCTCGGCGCCAATCTCGAACGATGATGACGATTCCGAAGTATCGGAGTCGGCCGCCGACAATCCCGATGAATTCGGAACCTCGAGATGATCCCGCTTTTCCGATGCGGAAGTGGAACCTCCCGAACTTCATCTCCATAGGCTCCTCCAGATACGCATATGCATCCACACAGGAGGGCGGGTGAGGAACACAATCGACTAGATCAGTTTCGATCTGTTTACCTCTGTCCATCGCGTTGTTTGCCACCGAAGATATCGATGATGTTGAGCGTGCCATCGAGATCAGTTCCTTGTCGCCTTCAATTCCCACAGACGGCGCCAATTGACAAGGTATCGACTTGTCAATGCCTACAGATTGTAGGCTAAGGTTTTTAGGGAAGTAAAGGGCAAGTAGATCTCGAAGGTTCAGCCAGAAAAGTACTCGACTGCTAAGAAATTAGGGTTGTGTTGACAATGAAATCGATCCTCTCTTTGTCCCTCGACTCCTCCTTATATAGGAGGCGGAGCCGAGGGTTTCGTGATGTACAAGTTACAAAGTCCGGGAGACTCTTTGAGTTCGTCCCGTAATAGTTACAAGTCAGTATTCCTAATACAACTCTATCTTTCCCTAATTATCTCATAACTGGGCTTCCGGGCTTTATAAACTTTGGGTCGTGGGCCTTCAGTAAACCCCGAGTACTATCTTCGGCAGGCCCATTGAGAATGCCTATGTCAGTGACCCACACCACCCCTTGGCGCAGGCCCAGGTTTGGCCGCGCCAAGGCATGGCGTGGCCGCCCTGTGGCTCCTCTTCGACCCTCCTCTGTACTCTATCTTCATTACAGAAAAATATTGACTTTGGCTTTTGTTTCGTTCAATTCCGAGAATATTTCCTGTACAGCTTTTCTGAAATACAAAACAACAGAAAACATGGTACTGACACTGTGGGATCTTGTTAATAGGTTAGTGCCGAAAAATGTATAAAAGTGCAACGAAGTATGAGCAACACATATATAAATTAGTATAAAACAAGCATGAAACATCAAAAATTATAGATACGTTTGCGACATATCAGTGACATAAGTTCAACTAAATAACATGCGCATGGGGATATATGGAGAGGATGAGGGTGCCACAAATGCGGGCGAGTACAAACATTTATGCCGATGGTGGTGGTACATAAGAGAGGCGGACTTCCGTGAGGACCTGAAGGTGATCTGCACCCTGCAACACCTTTTGCAGGCAACTTCGTTATTTTTGGATAGGTACCACGGTACATTGTAAATTATATGCTCACTTGCTCAGGTGGTGTTAATAAACCTTACTTTTTCACCGTTAATGTGAAAGTACCATGGTTATAATGCTGAATTTTCTACTATCCTTGCACTTCTAAATTATAATTTTCTTGCTTAAAAGTAAGACGAAAGGAAAATTTGAGAGGTGATGCTGTAAATGGCATGTCTGTCTTGACATGGTTGTATATTGGTATTTGTCGGAGATTTTTTTTTGTGTGAAATTGAAAATTTGTCATGTTATTCCCGTGTTAGCTGCATGCATATAATCACAGTTATTTGTATTCCTTCTTATTGAGATGTTATTCGTCTCCTTGGCACTTTCCATACCTACGATTCATAACATTTCACGATTGCATTCTACAAACCTTGCAAACTATATCCTTAGAATGCTGAAGTAATGCAATTTGAAGCAGTTTCCATGTACTTTTTACTTAAGCTGATATCTGGAAAACTAGATGAAGCTACGCCGAATTATGTTATTTTTCAAAACGCCTTCAAGTGTACAACTATTGCCACGCCGTGCGACAACGTTATGCAGGCAGCGAGGCGAAGCTCGCCTATTTGCCTAGTAGTCTTTAATCATCCATGATTGGATTCTCTAAACTCCCTACTCAAAAGAAGAGAGAGCCGAGCAATCTTAGCGTTAAGTAAGCGAGTGCCACCTGGTTCATGCAATTGGTTACCACTGACAACTTGCCAACGTTAAATTCCCTTGAGCCATCATCAATGTTGTCGTGATCGATCACCTCATCCTCGTTGTTGAAGAGTAAAGAGAGCAAGGGCTTGACCAAAGTGGGAGATGCATACCTTTTTAGTTATTCTCACGGGGCCATTCACATATACCCTTGAATAATTATAAGTGTAGTAGGTTCGGGCGATGCACATGGTTGTCACGTCAAGATTTAATCCCTTTCTAAACTTTTTTTTTGGCATATACCACTTATCTAGTTTATAGTGTTATAACTTATAAGAGTGCAATTCTCGCCCTCATCGAGCTTATGAACTAGAACCTGTATTTCACTCTTTGCATTTTCTTAGAAATATTTCGGAAAATTAAAGTGTATCTACGTGGATCACACGCTGGTATACGTATATCTAAAAAACATCATTATTACTAAAAAGAAACATTGCTACTACCTATGATCAAGATTATAAGGCCGACAGAATTCTTTTCCTCCCGTGGTCTCTCCTCTCAGCCGCCGCCCTAACCCTAGCCGCCTCCAGTTCATCCTCCTCCATAGATTGGTTCCCCCTCCTCCGGTCGGCTTCACCGGCGTCAGGAGGAGTGGGGAACCCGATCTATGCGTGGAGTTTTGAATAAAAGTATTGTTTTCATTAGATTATGTTAGGATTTTGGTAGCCGCCTTCTTGTTGGTTTCCCCTCAATGGAGATGGCATCGTATGCAATAAGTGATCTTCGGACTTTCGTTCGGCGACGAGATCTTCTTCCCGGCGTCAATGGTGGTGTTGAACAATCACAATTTTCTAGGTATGGGTCTTCGGATCTTGCTTCTCGCCGCATCGATTTTGGATCTTTTGTCATTGTTGCCGCGAGGAGGATTATCCTCGCAGCTTTTGTCCCGGCTGCTACGTCCTCGACAATGGTGATTCGTACTCTCGGCTCTCCATCGACGACGACAAAGCTAGTTGGTTATTATTCCCCGATATACTCGGTGTTGGTACTCTTGCCGATGTTGTATGACTCGCTTTAATGGTTGCGTGCGTGCACGCAATCTTGGCATTGCGGCTCAAAAAATTATGGGAGAACTTTCGTCGGTATCTACAGGTCTATGGTTCGTTATGTATCTTTGGTCGCCTTCACAAGAGTACAAGATTGTGTTCGGAAGAAGAAAGAAATTGAAGACCTCGAAGATTTGTTACTATCTTTTAGACTTTATTTTGTAATCGTTGGAGTCAGTTCATGTATCTCTACCATGTACTATTTGTTACTATGATATATGTGGTATTGATTGTCAAAAAAAAAAAGATTATAAGGCCAACACGTATATCTGGATCATCAATTTGATCAATTAAAAATATATTATACAAAATAAAAAGTATATCATTAGAAAGTAGAATATCTAAACTTTCCAATGATATATTTTTTAAAACATACACCTTATAGTATTATATTGATTAAATTTACTAACTAGAGATACGCGCCGGCCTTATAATCTGGAAGGAATTGATTGCTAAAGGAAAAAACAAGCAAATAAGAATAAGAAGCTGTCCCTCATCAAATGGTTTCTTTCCTGTGAAGCCAAATCCAAACATTCATATGCTATTCCTCCCTCCCTTGAATAGAAGGATTCTCTGAAATCCAAATCGCCGCAACAAGAAAACTCCACCGAAACAGTCCGCGACGCACCAACCGGCGGCACCCACCTCCTGCTACTACTGCCTCAGCCAGTCGGCCTCCGCCACCTCCCCGCGGCTTCTAGAAGCTTCCAGAACTCTCTTGGCGCCGGTTATTGGGAGCTCGCGAAAGCCATCGCAGGGATCTCCGCGGCGGAGATCCCTGGCGAGGCGGCCGTGCTGAGATCGCGGCGGAGCGGGGCGGAGAGCCCAGTCCACGCGTGCCCCGCGGGATCCGAGGGGTGAAGGGACCGAGATCCCGATGCAGATCCGCGAGGGCCCGCGGCGGCAGGCGCAGTCGGCCGCGGGGGCGATGCGGTCGCCGATGTCCGCGATGATGCTCGCCATGTTCGCCACCATGGCTTCCTTCTACGTCGCCGGCCGGTGAGTCCGCTCGCCATTCGCATTGAGTGGCTCTTGGAAATGCTCGCGCCTGATCCGTTTGCACTGTTTCTTTTCTTCGGGTGTAATACATTATGGGTTATTCTTAATCCTTGCATTTTTATGGCGGGTGGAATGCCAAGTTATTTGTGAAGTTTAGACGGATCTTCTAGTGCCATAGTTCACACAGGGAGACATTCTGCTTTGTTTAAGCCTTAAAAATTAGTTTTTGGTCTGCAAGCTTGATCTGGTTACCATCTAGAGCTCTCTCCTGTACCTTTTTACTATGTAGTCGTAATCCATAAATGAGTGGTTTTTGTCGTTTTCCTGAGTGAAATTTTGTTGAATGTTAGATTGTGGCAGGACGCCCAGAATCGGGTTTACCTGATAAAAGAGCTTGACAGGCGAACAGGCCAGGTATGTGTTGCTTCAGATTCGGCTAGCCCTTGTAGCTAACAGTACAGCTAGCTGTTTTTTTGGTGTGACCTAAGCATATGAGCTCTGTCATATTCAGGGGCGATCAGCAATATCAGTGGACGATACTTTGAAGGTTGTTGCTTGCAGGTAATTGTGACTTAGCAGGACCAATTAAAATGCATCCTTCTTAATGTACACACCGACAAATTGTTTAATCCGTGCTATGCTGTTTATTGGAGTTTGTTTTTGCTAATAAAGTGGAGCTGGTTCTCATACTTCCATATTTTGTATTTTTATAGTTGGGACTTTGAGTTTAGTAGTAACTCAGTAAGCACTTTCATGTTTAGGCAGCAAGGCAAGCGGTTGGCATCATTAGAGATGGAGCTGGCTGCAGCAAAGCATGATGGATTTGTTGGAAAATATACATCTGAGACAAATGGCACTCATTCTAAGAAGAAGCCTCTGATTGTTATTGGAATAATGACAAGTTTTGGTAGAAAAAACTACCGTGATGCTGTCAGGAAATCATGGCTTCCGACAGGTACGACCTCGTAGTACATGTCTTACAGTCAGTCATAGATTCATATAATCCGTGGCGCAACCTTCTTCTTGTAAGATCATATGATCAATCAATCACTGTGGTACTTTGATTTTGTAATTTAGTGGTGATAGTCAAGTTACGAAGTGCTTATAGTGGCACTGATATCTTGTGGGGATATTTGTATGGCGATAGTGCTTTAACATTAGAATGATTACTCTTCTACCATTAGAATTAAACAGATTAGGGCTTACCACTTACAGGTCCTGGGTTAGTAACTGGATATTTTGTATTAAAATATTCCAATATTCCAATTTTTATATTAAAATATTCCACTTACAGATCCTGCGTTCGTTTAGGCGAGCGCTAGTCACATTGGTAGATCTTGGAGAAGATCTAGAAACGAATGTAACAATTCTAATTATTTTCGTTATGAAACACTGGCAGTGATATCCTTTTTAGGATTAGCTATTTTAAATGAACTTAGTTCATTACAATACAAAATGTGCTCTATTTATGTCCTTAGTTTTCAAATTTACTGTTGGTAGGAAATCCTGCGGTTCTGTCGCTTAAATTTATTTATGTGAGCAGGCTCGATGCTGAAGAAACTAGAAGATGAGAAAGGCATTATAGTACGTTTCATAGTTGGAAGAAGGTACTTTATACTTGCAACCCTACTGGAATGATCATGTGAAGTTTTTTAAATATCTGACAGTTGCTCCTCCATGCAGTGCAAATCGAGGAGATAGTTTTGACAGGGAAATTGATGATGAGAATAGAAGTACAAATGATTTTCTGATCTTGGTAAGCCTGATTATGATTCAAACATATACTACTATATGATTAGGATGCCATGTGACCAACTTTTGCTCTTGGTAGTCTTGTCATAGTGTTGAATGAAGATTTCAAAAATAAAAGAAGAGATTAAATGGTTACCGTGGAGTATGTTTTGCCTGGAATACCAATCGAATGACAAACCACCTTATTATTGGTAAAATATGTTTCTTTCTTTTGTGGTATCCAAATATGATATGAAAAAGATAGTCATGTAGCCATGTAGAACGGCTCACCTACCTTCCCCATTTTAAGATAATTTGCTTGGCCAGTGTTTTCACTCTTTTTTTTCCACCGGATTGTTTCTTTCATGTGGTAAGTTGTTGACTATTTTATGGCATTGCAGGATGATCATATAGAATCTGATGAAGAGCTTCCTAAGAAGACAAAAAGTTACTTTGCTAATGCTGCAGAGACATTTGATGCTGAATTTTATGCTAAGGTCAATGATGATATATACATAAATGTTGGTAAGTATCATTCGTTAGCTTTTCATGGATCTGTTAGCGCCTTGTATTTTTTTACACCTGTATATTGTTGTCGGATAAATGGTACTCCTGTTAAAGAAAGTTGACGTAATTTACTTACATGATCAGCAATATCTGAGCATTGCAGCTGGTATTGGTTTCCAAAATATGCTTTTAAAAGTTCGTGAAACCGTAATTGTCAAGGTATTATGACGAATATGCTTTGTATAATTTCTGCGTGATTGTACGACCACACAAATGTTATGAATGGACTAATAGTTGCAAACAAGGGGGACTACTATCTTTGGATTAGAGAAGTTGTAGCGAGCTACTGATTTGCATGATATGCGTACAGTATCAGTTTTTTGTTGCCAATTTAAGTGCCCCAGAATATTTGTTTCATATGTTATGATGGTAATGACCTTGTTAGCTATTTTGCATTTCTACAGAATAAAGCAAAACTTAACTAATAACCTGTAACAAGTTCAATCTGCATACTCCTAGATGTGAATAGCTTCTTTCACTCTTGATTGATAGATTTATGGAAATGTTTTATAGTTAAATAGCATTTCAGTTTTTTCTTGCGGGAAAAAATAGTACTTAACATGGAACAACATATTGTGTTTGTGCAGACACTTTGAGTGCAATGCTTGAAACTCACTGGGACAAACCTCGTGTCTACATAGGCTGTATGAAATCTGGAGAGGTCTTTTCTGAAGCGTGAGTGGTTTGAACAAAAAGAACAATGGGAATTTGAGCCATAGTCTTTTTACGTCTTCTTTTTTGCTAGGCTATTGTTTCTAACAACTTCCTTCCACAGGACCCATAAATGGTATGAACCAGACTGGTGGAAATTCGGTGACGGGAAATCGTAAGTAACTTGAATTAGTATTGTGAACTCTCATTTTAGGCTTTTGTTGTGTATTCATCGAATGTTTAAGACAACCTCCGTGTGGCTCACCCATTCCAATCTACCAACTAATAGATACTTTCGCCATGCTTCTGGTGAAATGTTTGTCATATCAAGGGCCGTAGCTCAGTTCATTTCTATAAACAGGTAAACAACCGATACTTTGTGCACTAATATCAATTTCGTACTCCAGCATGGATCTAAAGTAGAAATGAAGAGAAGTTTTAATAAGTATACGTTTAGTGATGTAGCTTTGGTGCCACTTTTTGATGATAGGTCTGTTCTCCGGACATATGCGCACGATGATGTTAGTGTAGGATCATGGATGATTGGGCTAGCTGTAAAGCATGTAAATGAAGCAAAGCTATGCTGTTCATCATGGCCCTCAGGTTTCTCTCTCTCCTTCGCTATATTTATTGGCCTTTTTATCGATTCCTTTTTTTTTTCCATTTGATACCTGGGATGTGGTGTTGCCTTAACAATCCATTTAATTTTTCAAGATTGCATCATGATGTATGCATTTTTTGCTATTCAAGCCATCTGTTAGCAAGGAATTTGTCGTGCCTTGAATGACCTGATCTATTGAAATCCCTCATTCAAAATATGTACATATGCATCGTATAATCCTCTTGAAGTTTCATAGAGAATGGATAGACTAAGCTATGTTGAAGAAAATCTCCTGTAGTCGCAAGAACTGCAATTGGTTAAAGGGAATAGTTGATGTCATGAGGCTCCATGCTACTGCCAGCAATATACCACATATATACGCCAAAATTAGACCATGTTACTTGTGATTCAGGACCAGCAGGGGCAGAGCATGAAAATGCTGTCTGGGGGAGGGATCCTTTGAGAAACGCTCTAAAAGTCCTCTAGTGACTGTTTTAATAGAGGAAACTAGGGTATTTGTCGTAGGATGTCAACAGGATCAGCTGTTGGCTGCTGCGTCTAGAAACCAGTCATTGGTAATGGAGGAACATATTAATTTACCCCCAGTTAAGAATTACCATTTTCACAACAAATTTACGCATGATGTTTACCTTCTCATGGGTTTGTTTTGTTCTTGGGCCAAACCAGATTCTTGCTGCTTGTGTCCTGAGTTTCAGCAGTCAGAATTGCTCATAAATTTGTAATTGATCTGATTTGTCTTCCAAGTGGTCGTGTGGCACTTTATCTGCTGTCAGTCAGGGACCGGTTCTGCCTTTAGATAATGAATGAATGAATCTGAATCTGGGGTTCCCATTGTTTTGGCATGGCACGCTGCACTTCTTTTGCTACATTTGGAAGTAGAGTGGGTAAATGACAAAACCGAAGGCAATGCAAACAGATACACAAATGTAGTTGGTTGTTACTTATGCATACTCCTCTTTGTGTAATTATTTGTTGAACCAGTATGTCATACTCACCAGCACCTTGTGTAGATAATTCATATAGTTGCTAACGACAAAATTTGCTTTGCAGGAGCAATGTGTTCAGCTCTTTGATAAGCAGTGCTTCCCAGAGGAAGAGTTTTGTGAAGAGCGTGTTAGGCTCAAGATTACACTGAATGATGATACAACAAAACTATAGAGAATTGAGATGAAATCGGCACTGTATAGATTTTGTTTTCTTTTGCCAATTCTTTGGTGTGGCATTCTTGAGTCAGCAGTGTCAGTTGGTAGCAAATGTGATACAGTAGTATCTTTATTGCGAAGGAGAAGTGTTGTACTACCTTTTTCTGTCGCGAGAGCACACTGCGTCTCATGAGTTCTAACTAAAATCCATATGCAGATTGTACTCTGGTTTGCTTGTCGTTGGTAGATCGATCTCCACCCTTAGCATTCCTTGCTGACAGACATTATGATGTTGGAGAGACAGAAATCAATAGCAATTCAGGAAAGTATTATGGTCCATTTTCATCTTCATGTTGATCGCCTTGCACTGATGGTTGGCATTTGTAACCAAGTGAAAAAAAATGTAAAGGGGAAAGCAATTGCATGGTCATGTAAAGCCTCCCATGTCCTGGCATCTGTGGACCTGTGTATTTATTCGTCGATGAAATAGTCTTGAGTGAAGAATGATGGGAACAAATTTTAAGTGGCAATGGTTTGGCCCAGCGTTGTCTGAGAGGAGGCAGAGGCTGACAGTTGCCATGACGTGTGATTGGATGGATGTGAACCAGTTGGCCTCCTCCCGTACCCGTGATTTGTCGACCAAGAAAGCATTGTGGGGGCGGGCGCAGGAGGCACGTCACGGGAGGACAAGGACACGCGGGGCAAGTTTCGAACACCACCGTGGCTGGACACCGTGTAAACAAAACTTGGGCATGTGGTTGCCCGATGGGGTACGTCCTCAAGCCACGTGATCAACGCATGTCGGCACGGGCAAAGAGAATTGAAACCTGTTTCCTCCGTCCGAAATTAAGTGTCAAATCTGTTGCTGGCGTTAACACCTTTCATTTTGCGTTGAATACATAACATGATGTTAATGCTTCAGAATATTCTTTCCTGAAATTTGATGGCTATGCACAATTTATGGCAGTAGATGACTCCAATAGTCGCGTTTTTCTTTCTTGCGAAACAGCAACAGCAGGCAGATTATCCAGGGCCAGGACGAGCATGTAGGTGGTGGCGAGGGGCGAGACAACACACCGGGTGCTGGCTGCCTGGAAACCTAATTAGTCAGCCCCAACCCAAAGGCAAGGACTCCTCTGGAACCCCTCCTCTCCTCTCCTCCCTTCCAGAGAGCCAGATAGAGAGAGAGGGGCCAGCCACAGCCACAGCCGCAACGCCCCGCGCCACCGCCGAGTCCGTCCGCGCCACCTTCCACCATTGATCCGGCGGCGCTGCTCGGAGCCATGGCGGGCGGCTCTAGAGGCGGCTTCCCCGCCTGGATCACCGCCGCCGCCGCGCGCGTCGACCTCTCTGCCGGCGGCGGCGGAACCTCCGCCTCGCAGCCGTCCCATCCCGGGACCTCGGCGGCGGTGGGGGACCATGACCTCGGGATAACCAAGCGCTGCCTCTCCGCGGCCAGCGCCGCCTTCATCTCCGCTATCATCGTCAACCCCCTCGACGTCGCCAAGGTCTGGCCTCTCGCCCTCGTAATCTGTCCGTTATCAGGTACCGGAGCCTTCTCCGTGATTCGCGGTGGCTTAATTTATGTGCCCTGCTGCAGACGAGGTTGCAAGCGCAGGCGGCGGGGGTGCCATACTACCAACCATCCCAGATGGCGGCGCTCGGCCCGGATACGGTAACGAAATCCCTTCTCTTCTTATTAGTGCGTGCCGCTTGCTGCAGCGTGTCTGTTGCCTATACATACATACATACATACATACATACATAATAATTTGAAGCGTGGATGGTGGCACAATCGCTTCTGTCAAACCCAGCTTCAGTTAACAGCAGGAAGCTGGATTTACCAATGATAAACCCGAAAGACCTGAAAGAGGAGATGATACGGCCGTCTGGGTTTTATGCATTTATTAAGATAAGGCACCTATATCAGGGTTTATGCGCTGCGGGATTTTATTTTGTATTTTTGCGGGGGAGATCACCGTGGGATTTGTAGGCAGCTGCTTGTCTGGGCAAGCATGCTTCAGGACTTGGTTTTCTCAGATTCTGTACCTGCCTACAACTGCCGGTAACGTTGGTATATAAGTTTGCTGCTGGAATATACCTTGCCAACCTAGACCATATGCATTCCAATGGGCCTTTGGAGGTTTCTATACATTTACTTGTTCAACATCATTAGGGTCTTCTGTGCTTGCACAATGTGAGGTTTGGGGTGGGTCACGTCAAGTGGGCAAATGCTGCTGTTAGATGGGAGGAGAACACTGTAACATTCACTATCGTTATATTACAAGGCGACCGACGACTCGATAAGATTCGCTACATGTTGCTAGGAAAATATATTTTAGTCGTCTTATTACTGATTAGCAACTCGGTTGGGATGCGAACGATATTCAAAGCTTCACTGCGATCATGTTCCAGAACCAAAGTTATTCACTATTACTGCTTATAACAACTTTACATTTATGGAGAGGAGTGCTGCTTATGCCTTGTAATGCTTTCCAGATACTATCTGAGTTCAGATGCTCTCCATCATGCACACGCGCTATCATTTTGGGAAGTGAACCTATTTGCCCCCCTGATTGCTTTCAGTACAAGGGAACACTTGACGTATTCTTGAAAGTTGTTAGACAGGTAACGCAGTGCAAATTCCTTTCGCTAGTTTCTCATGTTATACTGTGAATGAACACACTCTCAGTTTTTTTTTTTTGTTGATCGGATGTTTCAGGAGGGATTTGGTAGATTATGGAGAGGCACAAATGCAGGCTTGGCATTAGCTATACCAACCGTGAGTCTCTTACTCGCTTACACTATATTACGTTGTGCTATTTGTTGTGTTATGTTATTTTTTGTTTTCGTCTGCCAAATGTCGGTAAGCACTTCAGTAGTTCCAACCGTGTGGAGTAGGAAATAGCGTCTGCTTCTCTTTGTCATTTGCACCTGTCTTTCAAGAGAAAATTCACTTCTTTTACATTTATATGTGCTATGTGTAATCATCTTAATTGAAGAAGCTGTATGTGGTTTAACTAATTTTAGTCTGCATATGTAAAATATTGTTTATATGAGCAAATAACTCCATGTTCTAATAAGGAACATCTTCATTTTTGTCTTTTGGCCTCAAATATTCTTTCTGTTATCTAGCTTGCAAATATTTTCTCACTTCCTCACATCTTCATGAACTTATAATGCACCCTAAGATGAATGATGTCCATTGATTATTTGTTTGAACATAAACAGGTTGGAATATATTTGCCTTGCTATGATATATTCCGGAACAAGGTTGAGGATTTTACAAGGAGCAATGCTCCTGCTTTGACACCATATGCCCCACCACTAATAGCAGGATCTGTTGCACGTTCGTTAGCATGCATTGCTTGTTCCCCAATTGAATTGACAAGGACACGGATGCAGGTAGGCCTTTGTTGGAACTTGGAAATATCTAGTTAGTATATTTCATTTCATGTCAGAGAATGATCTTGTGGAAGTATTTTTTTTATGTACAATTTAGGGGCCTATGTGATACACTTTCTTCCCCATTTTTTTGAAAATAACAAATAGTCGCTATATTAACCTATTGTGTTAACAGGCGTATAAGGAATTTCAGCCCGGAGTAAAGCCTCCTGGAATGTGGAAAACATTGCTTGGTGTTCTTTCACCACATGCAAGTTCAAGTCAGAACGGTATGCTGGTGTTATTTGTTTTGGATGTATTATTATACTGGTTCATATTAATATCATGTTCTTCTTAATTGTCAATTTTTTAAATTTCCAGTATTCTGTAGCATCATATTCCAACAATTGAAAATTATTTTTTGGTTGATTAATTAATTAGTGCTGAAACAGTGCAAAACTATCGTGTTCTATGGACGGGTGTGGGTGCACAGCTTGCTCGGGATGTTCCATTCTCTGCTATATGCTGGTCAACACTGGAACCGGTGAGTCCGTGTTGTCTATCTCTTAGATATGCTAAACCATTTCACATTTACGTCATACCCATCTCAGCTTGTTAGGCCATGTAGATTCGAAGAAAGCTTCTTGGTCTTGTCGGAGAAGATGGTGATGCAGCTAGTGTGGTGGGTGCAAACTTTGCTGCTGGTTTTGTAGCAGGTAGTGTCGCTGCTGGTGTTACATGCCCTCTAGATGTTGCCAAGACAAGGAGACAGATAGAGGTTCGTGTATTTCGTGTTTTCTGTTTTATTCTGGAAATAACCACGATAAAATTATTTTAGGTTTATTCCACAAACCCCACGAAGCACCATTTTATATTCATTTCACCGATTTCATATGTTACATTTATTCATTGCTTTCCTCTTCATTTTCCCCCCTTTCCATTTCAGAAGGATGCTGAGAAGGCAATGAAAATGACCACGAGGCAAACATTAGTTGATATATGGAGGTATGTCTTCCATATACTGTGATGTTTTTTAGAGGCATTTCGCTCCAAACAAGTAAAATGTTCCATCTCTGCTTTGATGTCAGATACCCAATCTAAGAATGATCAACTGGGCTTATATAACTTTGTTTTTGTGAACTGGAAGGATCATATAGAGTTAGGACCGATTTTAGAAATTCAACCAACCAAAAAGGGACAAGGGAAATGCAAATTGAGTAATAGACTGCAGAGCAGTGTGGGAAAAAGAATCATTCAATCAGATGTGAACTGGAGGAGGCAGGGAGCTTATAATAGTTAAGATGGATTGCAGACATTGGACCCACAAGGAACAGGGGGGAATGGCACGAATGAGATCAAATAGACTTGAGTAGTGCGAAAAAACAACATTTAGACAGATGAGTTAAACTTCCTCTAGTCTAATATGGATGTTTGAGCTCCATGCCACATAGAATTATTAAGAAGTTAATACGGTAGCTTTTGACATAGTTTCACTTAGTTGCCACTTTCTGTATTACAACCACAACACCACTACTGATAAGCATATAATAGTTGTATTTGGCGGAAGTGTTGCGTCCAGGCAACAAAATGATGTTAACAGACCAAAACCAACTCTCTGAAATGACATGTTTTTGCATTGTCGGGAATAGTTGGGAATTTATTCCAGATTGCCAACATGCTTTGCTGAAAAGAAAATTGAAAGACAAGATCCACGATGTTAGATATTTATTTGATAGGTAGGAGTATAATATCACTGGCCACCTCTTGTTTTTGGTGGAGGCTTTGCTACTGGAGATAGGTTAGCTTTGGTCTGTAGCTGTTGCATCCCACCCAAGCAATTTGCTTATGTTAGCTGGTTTGGTTCATGATCCAATTTGTCTGGTACACAATCATGTCAGAGCCTTCTAATAACTCAATTAACGTAGAGAGGTCTTGTAGATGTTAGTTTTATTTCTTCAAATTTTGCGTCAGCCTAGAAACATTGTTCACAACGTAATACTTCGCTCACTCTGATTTAATTTTATCCTGCTAGGTCTGGAGGTCCAAAAGGCTTGTTCACTGGTGTTGGTCCACGCGTAGCACGTGCTGGCCCATCGGTTGGAATTGTTGTTTCCTTTTACGAGGTTGTCAAGTATGCTCTTCACCAAAGGCACATGTCATGACCGGGATTTCGCTCTGAAGATAGAGGTTACCACACCTTCATTGTAGAAACATGATACTCCCCAGATGAGCTTTGGGCACGCAGGGTATGGTGCAACTTAGAGGATCAAATTGCTCAGTGGCCAGCATGTTGTTTTTTCCTGGACGAGGTCCAGTTGTCTTCTGGTACTCTTGAAAGGCTTTCAGTTTTGCAGTTTTGTCAGAGGGAATTGGACCATAACCTAAGCTCACGCTGAAACTGCTTCTATTAACTTATATAGGAAGAGGCCAATGTAGTGGAAGATGTAGGGCTGACAGTGATCAATAAAAATACCTTGCACTCTGTACCCTCAGTACCACGGAGCAAATTTCGCTCTGCCTTCATACTGATGGGTCTTGCCCAATCCTTGTATCGATATTGTCTGTTGACTGGTCCTGCACGGACTTAATTATTCGTTGTGCGGGGCTGCCTATGGTGTGTTCTGTGCTGGGGGTGGATTGCCCTGAGGTTGTATCATACAACTTGTATGCCTGTTTGCCTTGGAGTAAAATACATGAGACATCATTGAACTTGTCCGTATAAATTAGTTTGACGTCCTCAAAGACGAGTTGTGGCTCATGTACGGTCACCGGTTACAGTTACGTGTTTGCACATGTGGCATGTTGCTAATTTTTCAAAAAGCTATATTATTTAATGGCCGTCCTCGCTTAGAAGCAAGAGGTGCTCCGGTTTGCTTACAGTTCTGCACGTGAACTGGCTGGGCTGATAGGAGACGTATGCGTGGATGGTGCCGACGCCCCAATGGTGCCCCGATACCGTTTTGGGAGCCGGGAGCGATCGCACCGATGCTCCTAAACGGCACCGGTCAATTTTCGAGTCTAATAGAATCGCCGGTAACCCTGTACCGACTCCTTTGCCAAGGGCGCGAATCGGCACGCCGGCGCCTCGCGAGGATGAAAATTTTGGGTGTGGGAGCTGCATATCAGTGACGTCAGGGCGCCGCGCGGGATATTTTACCGCCACGACGCCTGGCCAGAAACTCTCCCGCCACGACACCGCGTGGGAAAGTCTTCCGCCATGATACCGCGTGGGATGTTTCCCGCCTCGCTGACGGTTTATATTATCCCTCCTCCCCCCATTGCTGCAAAAACCCTAGAAAAAAGCACAATGTGGGATTCGTGGGACGAGGCGGCGCTAGAGGCGGCCGCAGAAGTGGTGGAGGCGGACCCGCAGCTCGCAGAGTACGAGGCATGGGAGGAGGCGGCGCTAGCGGCGACCGTAGGTGCCTACGACGCGGGCGAGCGGCAGCGCCAGGAGGCGGAGCGGAGGGAGCGTGGGGAGGCGCGGCGGAGCGGCGGCAGCGGGAGGAGGAGAACCGACTGGTGCTCGAGGAGGCGGAGCGGCTGGAGTTCCAGGAGGCGCGGCGGCGGCAGGAGGGGCTGAGCCAGCGCCGGTTGGAGGTGCGACGACAGAAGGGGTGGGAGGAGCTTGCACTGCGAGGAGGAGACGCAGCGTCAGGATGAAGTCTACGAGGCGCGTCGTTTGGCGGAGATGCAGCTCGGGCTACAGAGGCAGGAGTTGGATCACCGTCGTCAGCGGGAGGAGCTGGAGCAGCAGCAGCGTCAGGAGGCGGTGGCCGCGGATAGAGCCGCCTACTTGACGTTCGTGGCGGAGAGAGCAGCGGGGATCGACGATGGAAGAGGAGCGGAGAGAGCATGGGAGAGAGCTCCGGTCGATCGTCCACTTCCACAGAGCCGGGTGGCCAGTAGGTAGTAGGCTAGAGATAAGTAGGTTTCAAATGTCATCCGGAATCGAGGAGTGAATAATGTTTTACTCGGATTTGCCCGAAAATATTATTCATTCCTCGATCCTGAATGACATTAAAATGAAACTCTAAGTATAAATATGTAGTTTGTGTAGAAAAACTTCTAACGGAGCCGCCTGTTTGGGGACGCCGGTGTGGGAATTGCTCCTCCAAATAGAGAGTGCAGTGCCGGCGTCCTCCAAACGGAGGTGCCAACGTCTCTGCTAGCGTCCCCTAAACGAAGATGCCGGCGCCTCTGCCCGGCGATTATTTGGGGACGTCGGTGAAGATGCTCTTAGCTTGCATGAAGATATAGTATTGGCCGCACGGGAGCCATGCCTATAGCTTGCTCCAGCGTACGAGCTGCATTGAGCGTCCTCAACTCCTCATACTTCACCGGCGACGGTGAGTCGCGGGCCCCAGTGCTGGGTTTTCGTGCCTTAACGTGGCGCGTGGCTCGACTTGGAGCACTGTGAGGGCCACCAGCACCTCGCGGAAGCTCCCGTACGCAAAGCAGCCAGGACAACTAACAACCAGTGTCGTTGGACGCTTCGCCATGAAGTGCATGCCAGACGAGAGGAATGCCATGTCGGCGAGCGCTTTGGAATACCTTTGCTGCGCCGCTGTGCTGAGACGGCCACGTCTCGGCTCGCGTGCCGGGACCACAATGGACACATGCACGCTGCACGCATGTAACTGTTCGATGACACGCAACAGAAAAGAGAGGAGCAAGGACTGATCGATGTTCAAACATGCGCACGTTGGTTTCTCGGAACAAGATCCTCTGACTTTATGCATAAAACTGCAGAGGGACATAGATAGATTTAGTCCATCCGTTAAGCATCCGACGGCAGCAAATAGAGTCTCCTGTAAAAACACAATGCGAGCTGGCCCAAAGCATACTGCAGTAAAACGGGCAGCAGATGGAGGACGTGGGCAACATGCGGAGGGCGGCAACAGACGACGAAGTTCGCGACCTGGATGCCACCACTCATTCTCGTGCCATATTTTTCATGCTTCATGTGTTGATCAAATTTGAATCTATTATTCACTCTTTGTATTAGTCAATCTTGTATCTTCTCATGCTCTATCATACTATCTTGAGGTGTATATAGAATTCTTCCTTTGTTTGCATGATCTAAATCTTAGTCAACCATAGCTCAACTTATGAGACTATCATGACACCGACTTAGAGCCATAACTTGAATTCTTCACTTGGAATCAAGCACTTAAAATCTTGATCATTCATTGCTTATCACATAAGCTAGAGCATGGCTAATATTAAGTTCCACATAAGAACTCCATCTTCATTTATTCTTCTTGATCATATCACATATATATCTTCAAATCGATGATCTTGATGCCAGAACTCAAGGTATATCTTTTATCTTCATGGCATCCATACTTGAATCCAACACATGGACTACAAGTAGTACCTATGGAATATTCCTTCATATAAACTCAATGAAAACATTAGTCCATAGAGGTTGTCACTAATTACCAAAACCACACATAGAGGCAATATACCCTACAGGACGTTGCTGGCTCATGGGTCCCACATGTCAGCCTCTATGAACAATAAACCTTTCCTTTGTTGGATTTATTTTTGACCTCTAATTTCTGGCTATTTGCCTTTTTCTTTTGATCCCCTGCCGCCTTTGAATCGATGAGGACGCTCCTGGCAGGGCGGTCCCACATATCATCCTCTATGAAGAATAAAAATTTCCTTTGTTGGATTTATTTTTGACACCTAATTTCCGGCAACTTCCTTTTTCTTTTGATCCCCTGCCGCCTTGGAAACATTGAGGATGCTACTCCCTCATGGGTCCCACATGTCAGACTCTATGAACAATAACAGTTCCCTTTCTTGGATTTATTTTTGACCCCTAATTTTCTAGCTATTTACCTTTTTCGATCCCCCGCCGCCTTTGAAACGTAGAGGACGCTGCTGGCTCATGGGTCCCACATGTCAGCCTCTATGAACAATAATATTTCTTTCTTGGATTTTTTGACCCCGTGATTTCTGGCTATTTTCCTTTTTGAATGGATCGATGGCGCGACTAGGGGGGGGGGGGTGAATGGTCGCTATTCAATTTTTCTGTCTTTTTCAGTTTTATGCGCGATGCGGAAGTAAAGGTGGCAACTTTAGCAACTACGGTGAACCTAGTATGATGTTATGCGATGCAACAAGTAAAAGAACCGACAAATGGGTAAAGAGAGAGGGAGCGGGACAACCGGGGTAGTGGAGAGGAGACGCGATGTGTTTCCCGCAGTTCCTCCCACAAAAGGGAGTACGTCTGTGTTGAGGAGGTGCGGACCACAAAGGTCCAACGGCCACACAGGCCTCACCTTCTTCCTCGAGAAAACCCCACGAAGGAGCTTTCACTTCTCCATTAAGAAGCCGGTCGAGGCGGCGGTTCCTTCACAACGTTGGGGCGAGCTCCACAACACCGGAGGCTCGCAACACCCTATGGGGATAGCACAACTCCAAGCTAGCCTCCATAGGAGTTTGATGGTGCTTATCGTAACTCCGATTTCACACTGTTGGGGAACCCCAAGAGGAAGGTATGATGAGCACAGTAGCAAGTTTCCCTCAGTAAGAAACCAATGTTTCATAGACCAGTAGGAGAAAAGCGTGACTTCTGAAGGTGTTGCTGGCTGACTATTGGCAGGGCGCACTACCGGCGTCAGCAACAACGTGGAACCTGCACACAACACAACCAAAGTACTTTGCCCCAACTTGCAGTGTGGTTTTCAATCTCACCGGTTTGCTGAACACAAAGGATTAGATGTATCGAATGGAAGGAGATGTTTGCAGAAAGTAAACATAACAAGATTGCAGTAGATGAATTTATCAGTGTAAAGGAAGAGGACCGGGGTCCATAGTTCACTAGAGTGTCTCTCCATAAAGATAAATAGCATGTTGGGTGAACAAATTACAGCTGGGCAATTGATAGAATATCGACCATACATAACAAGATGATTACTATGAGATTTGATTAAGAATTACAACATAATACATAGACCGTAATCCAACTGCGTCTATGACTAATAATCCACCTTCAGGTTATCATTCGAACCCCTTTCAGTATTAAGTTGCAAGCAACAGACTATCACATTAAGCAATGTGTGTAAAGTAAACAATAGAATTACCCTTGGATAAAACATTGTTGTTTTCTCCCTAGTATAAACAACACATCTATAATCTTAGAAGTTATTATCACTCTCCCAGAAAACTAGAGGCATGAACCTACTATTGAGCATAAATACCCCTCTTGGAGTTACAAGTGTCCACTTGGCTAGAGTTTCGACAAGCAATGGAGAGCATGCAAGATCACAAATAACATATGGCATGAATATATAATCGACCTCAACATAGTATACAATATTCATCGGATCCCAGCAAACACAACATATATGATTACATAAAGATGATCTTGATCATGCAGGGCAGCTCACAAGATCTATACATGAAGCACAAAGTGGAGAAGACAACCATCTAGCTACTGCTATGGACCCATAGTCCAGGGATGAACTACTCACGCATCACTTCAGAGGCGGGCATGGCGATGTAGATGCCTTCGGCGATGATTTTCCCCTCCGACAGGGTGTCGTGAAGAGCTTCAGAACCCCCCGAGATGGGTTCTGCGATGGCGACTGCGATAGAACTTTTCGTGGATGGAGGCTCGGGTCTCTAGGGTTTTCCCGAGAAGATGTATAAATAGGAGGAGAATTTAGGTCGGTAAGGTGCCTTGGGGGCCCACACCACCCCTTGGCGTGGCCCCAAGCTTGCCCACGCCAAGGGTGGGTCTGGATGCCATGTGGCGCCTCTTCGACCCCCCCTTCGGACTTCGTCTTCGTTTCGGTAAAATATTGACTTCGGCTTTTGTTTCGTCTAATTACGAGAATATTTCCTGTACAACTTTTCTGAAATACAAAAACAGCAGAAAACAGGGAACTGGCACCGTGGCATCTTGTTAATAGGTTAGTGCCGAAAATGATGTAAAAGTGCAACGAAGTGTAAGCAAAACATATATGAATTAGTGTAAAACAAGCATGGAGCATCAATAATTATAGATACGTTTGAGACGTATCAAGCATCCCCAAGCTTAACTCCTGCTCGTCCTCGAGTAGGTAAGTGATAACAAAAATAATTTTTGAGGTGACATGAAACCAACACAATCTTGATCAGGCATGTAAAGCATTGTGAGCTGGGATCTAAGTACTCTAACATAGGCATGATATATATAATTCAATAGAACTTAGCAACTATGTTATAACATGTAGAGTAACTCAAACAAAGGATCATGAATAATAGTGCATTGAAATCCACTTTTTGTTTATGATCATGGAGAAAATATAACAAAGTGGTACTCAACATGTCCTTTATGGAACAACAAAACATAAATGCTAGGACACCTTCAAAGTTCAGAGGGTGACTAGATACAAGTAATTTTTAGAGCAAGCAATAGAACAGTCATGAATCAATCAATAATAATTTTGGGATTATGCACATTGCACTAAGAATGACAACTATGCTCTCTTAATTGGTGCATAAAGTAGAAGATGAAGACTCAACATAATAGTAAAAGAGAGACTCTTTGCAGAGTAAGCAAGATAAACAAGCTTTATAAACCTTCCAAAAATTATGGTACTTATTAGCTTTGATTTCTCATTGGCCCTATCATAAGCATCTTGAATGGTTAAAGTTAATGTGAGACAAAAATGAGCTGTATGCTTGCAAATCATAAGTTGAAAATCTCATTCCCCTTGAATACGAGTACCTAAACCTCATGCTACTCAACTTAGGTCCCAAATAAGTTCTTGTCATTGTAAGTATACATGTATCATTGAGAACCGCCAACGGGGTACCTCTTGCCCCATGATATGGAAGTACTCTTGTGGAGCAATCCCATGCCAAAATGACAAGATAAATAGACAGTGAGCATCTCAGCAATTTTTATTTACTATGGGTATAGCTTTTTATTGCAAATGCTTCATAGAATGCTCACTATGGCTTAGCTGTAAATTTCCACCATGAATGATGCATGGCTTAGATTAGCGGCCCAGGCGTTTTTCTAACTCATATACAAACTCCATGGACTTACAAGTTTCCATTTTATTTCGCACCGCTAGGCATCCATAAACAAAAGAACATGACATCAATTAAATATAAGTGCAATATCGAAAGTGTTCCCCATGAAAGCATGGTTCTACTAACTCCCAACTCGCAATTTGCAAACATATAAACTACATAAGATAGGCACAATGATCAAGTTTATTAAGTGCAAGAAAGTAAATGTTCCATCAAGTTCGTGAGAGCTTTACTGACTAATTTTCTCATGCCAAAATTTAATTTGGAAGATAAATAAAAACATGATGAATTACTTGGAATAGCAAAATGCTACTAGGTAGATATGGTGGAAACAATTGGCAAACTTTGGTTTATGGTGGTAGGATGCACGAGTAGAGTTCATACTCAGCACAGGCGGAGGCTAGCAAAAGACTGAGAGCGACCAACTAAGAGAGCAATGATGGCCATAATCATGCATAGCGACAAAACATCATCAATCAAAGCATAAAGTGATATTACAAGTCAAAAACTAAATGATCATAGAGGCTTTAGTTGACTGGTTATAGTTATAACATGGTATAAGCATGCGCCAAGTCAACCCAATAAAGCATCAAAAGAGAATACCATAATATTATGCTTTTATGATAGAAACAACACATGATTCTTTCAATGACACATTATGCACTCTCATCCATTTGAGACAAGTCATGCTAAAATAATAAATACTAAGCATATGACAAGAATAACATCCAACATGACATGCCAAAGTCTATGCCACAGTCTAGACAAGCTTCCTTTTGCATCACTATAGTCATGAAACATTTTACTCGTATCCAACACCAATCAACTTATTTGAAATAGCTCTAAGAGATGAAATACAATATGTATCAGAGAGCTAATCATACATAAATAAAGAATACTAACGAGCTCTGAACAAAATTCAAGTCAACAAGAGCTAAACGCAGTACTAGCAAACTAGAACACTCGCAAAACAATAACAGCAAAAACTAGAGCGTTCTACGCAATTTAGGAGAGGGTCTTTCTCCAAAAAAAAATATGTCGGGATCCAACATATGCTACAGAAAACAAAACAAAACAAAACAAAACTAAAAACAAAAATAAAGACGCTCCAAGAACAACACATAGCGTATGAAGCAATAAAAATATAGCAGATGACCTGTTGTTTTGTTGATGAAGAGGGGATGCCTTGGGCATCCCCAAGCTTTGACGCTTGTACCTCTTGAATATGTCTTGGGGTGCAGGGGCATCCCCAAGCTTGAGCTTTTGTCCATTATTCATCTCATCACATCATTCTTCTTTCTCTACACTTGAAAACTTCCTTCATACAAAATTTCACATAATTCTCTGTTAGCAGCATTAGTACAATCAAAATAAACAAATCCACTTGTGTTCAGTACTAACATATAGCACATATATATATTAAAACATTAGATATTGTAGCAACCTTTAAAAAATCTCTTTGATCAAAAGAACTAAAAAAGAAAGAGATTTAAGAGGCAAATGCAAATAGTGTAGAAATCTGTCAAAATAGAACAACAGGTAATGATCGATTTTTTCGAATATCCTCTGTTGCTTATCTCGAAAAATGGTGAACTAATGAAAGTTAGATAATAACCTGGGGCATATGCATAAAAATGGAAGCTCAAAATTCCGCTCTGGCTATTTTTAAGAATTTTTATGGTAACAACACATAATCTGTTTTCAGGACAACAACTTCCCCAAATCTTACTTTCTCTCTATTAGTGGCTATTCTTGGCACAAAAACAAAATAAAAATGATAAGGAGAGGTCAGTAAAGTAGTAATAACTTCCAGTACTCAACAAAAAGAAAAATTACTGTAAGTAAACACGGGTCATCTCCCAAGTGTGCTTTTCGTTAACGCCTTTCAGCTAGGCGCAGAAAAAGTGCGAGCATCAAGTATTATCAAGTGAAGAAGCATCAACATCATAATTTGTTCTAATAATAGAGTCATAAGGTGACTTCTTTGTCTTTCTAGGGAAGTGTTCCATACCTTTCTTGAGTGGGAATTGATATTTAATAATCCCATCTCTCATATCAATGGCAGCACCAACTGTTCCAAGAAACGGTCTTCCCAATATAAATGGACAAGAAGCATTGCATTCAATATCCAAAACAACAAAATCAACGGGAACCAGGTTATTCTTAACCATAATAATAACATTATCAACTTCCCCAAAGGTTTCTTTGCAGCAATATCAACAAGATAAACATCCAAATAACATTTTTACAATGGTGGCAATTCAAGCATACCATAGATTTTTCTAGGCATAACATAAATACTTGCACCAAGATCACATAAAGCATTGAAATCAAAACCCTCTATTTTCATCTTAATGATGGGATCCCAGCCATCTTCTAACTTTTTAGGAATAGAGGCTTCGCGTTTTAATTTCTCCTCTCTAATTTGCATAAGAGCATTTATAATGTGCTTTGTAAAAGCCATATTTATAGCACTGCAATTAGGACTTCTAGCAAGCTTTTGTAGGAAATTAATTACTTCAGAGATATTGCAATCATCAAAATCAAAGTCATTTTTATCAAAGGTAAGAGGTCTATTGTCTCTCATACTCCGAAAAATTTCAGCACACTTATCAAGAGCAGTTTCAGTTGTTATAGGCAATTTTGTAGAGGGAGCGGGGACTTTTCCTACACCATTTATTTTATTATTAATAGTAGGAGAGTGGCTAGAATTTGTAACTTCATTACTACTGGTGGTGGTGATGGTATAAACTTTAGTCAAATTATTGTTTCTAGCAATTTCATCTTCTCTTTCCCACCTAGCATGCAATTCCGCCAACACCCTAACATTTTCATCAATTCTAACTTGAATGGCATTTGCAGTAGAAAAGGTATTTTCATCCATAGTTATAGGTTTAGCAGTCATTTTATTAATCAAAGAAGTTTGTGCTTCTGACAAAGAGGAAATACTAGTTTCAGCATTTGAAATTTTAATAATCGTGTGTTTTCCATATCATATATACGAATCAAAGATCGAAGGGATTTCTATTTTCGTGCCCTCGGGTCCTTAGTTGTACTCAGTTTTCCCCAGCTCCTTAGTTTTTCCTCAGTTTTCCCCAAGCCCTTGTCTGTAACCCGCAGAAAGAGCTCGGACGGAAGGAATCCCGTTTAGTTGACGTTGGTTGGTGCTGGCAAGTGGGGCCGCTGTTGGTGCCCCGCAGTGGACACGTCTCCACTTATCCAGATCATCGTGGGACCCACAACTTGTCCACGTTAGCGCGCCGGACCCACAGCTTACCCAGGTGACCGTTGCAAAATGGTAGCCCGAGCCAGCCCCGCGCCCGTGCCCGTGCCATTGCTTCCCCTTTCTTTCTCCGCGCCCCATTGTTCTTCTTCTCCGCCAACGGCAGCCCTTCTCCGGTAGGCGGGTGATGTCTAGTTTCTCTTCGACCTCCCGTTCTTCATGGCCGCAGTATGGACCCGTGCCTTTGACAAGATGCCCTGACTGCCCACGCCGAGAGCCTCGAAGCGGTCGATCCGTAAGACGGACGAGAACGGCAACCGTGGACGTGAGTTCGTTGCATGCGAGAGCTTGCCATATAGAGAGGGGGATAAGGTTAGATCTCGCTCCAATTTCTCTCGTTTTCTCTCGATTTTCTTGTTATTCCCTCAAATTTGGGATTTAGGGTTCACGTTGTTGTTTTCGGATCTTGAAGAAATGCAGGCATTTCGAGTGGATCGATGTGTACGTTCGGAGGCTTCGGTTGCAGGGAATCAATTGGCGCTATTGGGGGCGCAATTTGGGAGGGGGGACTTGTCGTAGAGAATGCGGCGGAGAGAGGAGCCGTTCCGATTATGCCTAATGCTCCCAATGCAGAACTGGTGGAAGTGAAGGGAGAACTGAAGAAAATGAACAAGCAGTTAAGGCAGCTGATCGAGTTGAAGAAGCAAGCTAACCTGATGGCTGCTTTTTTTGTTGTTGTATAATTACGATCGGATTCTTATCATTGCTCACCAGGCGCTAGAAGTTGTTACAAGGGATACCTTACAAATCCATTATTCAGTTACATGTACTTGTAGTTGTTTTCAAAGTTAGTGTGTGCATTCACCGAAATTACCAACTATATTCCCTAAAAGAAAAGGAAAGCTAAAGATAGTTGATAATTGTTAGAGGGGTGACAAATAATGCAATCACCGAAATCCGCAAATATGTATGCCTCGTGTTTATACCAAAATTATACCACTTTTAGGCCGTTTCAAAATACCAATACCATATCCCAAACTATATTCCCTAAAAGAAAAGGACAGCTAAAGATAGTTGATAATTGTTAGAGGGGTGACAAATAATGCAATCACCGAAATCCGCAAATATGTATGCCTCATGTTTATAACAAAATTATACCACTTTTAGGCCGTTTCAAAATGGGATCCCTTTCAAAATAGGGTCCCTTCAAAATACCAATACAATATCCCAAACTATATTCCCTAAAAGAAAAGGACAGCTAAAGATAGTTGATAATTGTTAGAGGGGTGACAAATAATGCAATCACCGAAATCCGAAAATATGTATGCCTCATGTTTATAACAAAATTATACCACTTTTAGGCCGTTTCAAAATACCAATACTATATCCCAAACTATATTCCCTAAAAGAAAAGGACAGCTAAAGATAGTTGATAGCAATCACCGAAATCCGCAAATATGTATGCCTCATGTTTATAACAAAATTATACCACTTTTAGGCCGTTTCAAAATACCAATACTATATCCCAAACTATATTCCCTAAAAGAAAAGGACAGCTAAAGATAGTTGATAATTGTTAGAGGGGTGACAAATAATGCAATCACCGAAATCCGCAAATATGTATGCCTCATGTTTATACCAATACTATATCCCAAACTATATTAAGTGGCAAACTCGTTATTGCACATAAATAGAGGGGTGGGCATTCTCCACCGACAGAGAGAGAGAGGGGTGGCCACGAAGAGAGAGAGAGAGAGAGAGAGAGAGAGAGAGGTTGCCACGAAGAGACGGATAGTGGTATACTGCCCGTTAGATCAGTGGATCAACGGTTCGTGGAGTCGATCTGTGTGACAACGGCTCAACCAATCAGGATAAGTTTGGGCTTCTCAGAGCATTTGTGACGGTACTTGAGGGCAAAACTGAGTAGTACTAAGAATCCAAGGGCACATAAATAGTAAATAGACTAAGGGATTCAAACAAAAGAATTACAAAATGAAAAATGTGTGTTTTGTACAATATAATTCATATTGGGCTACATCAAATTATTTGCAATTCAAATATACATGAGTGTGACAATTATGGCATCATTTAGACAAACTATGTTTTGGGAAAGATGTTTTGCAAAGGGGTTTGGGTGGAAAACCAATCATCTTCATAGCTACACTAGTGATTCTGAGAAGTGGCAATTTGTGGTAAAACTTGATTTATATATGTTTGTTAAGGTTTTCTAGATGGCAGGTTGCGTAGGAAGACTCCATGAGTAGTTGCCACTATGTTTTTATTTTTTTGGATTTTTTTGCGCATGAAATGACTCAATTAGCTATGTTAATCTCATTTGTTGACTCTCCGTTGACCAGCTACTTGAGGGTAAAACTGAGTATATTGCACTTGCCGGTCTAAGTCCTCGAGGGGAAAACCGAGTACGGATAAAATTTCGTATAAGGCCCGAGGTTATAACCGAGTACACCAAACGTCCCGGGGTTAGACTCGTGTAGCGGTGCACGCTGCAGCCGTGCATAGCGGACGCGTGTTGCGGTACACGCCACCTTCGTCTTTATAGAGCCCCTCTTTCTCTCCCTCGACGCACGTTCTCACTGGCTCACTGCAACCGCCTCTCTTGTCCCATCATCTTCTCCACAACCGAAGAAAAACCCCGAAGAAAACCGCCGGCGATGGAGAAGAATGAGATGCCCATTGTCGGCACATCGGCCGCCGCCCCCGTCCGGGCCCCCGTCGCTGCTTCCAACGTAGCAGCCGGCGCATCGGCCGCCGCCCCGTCCGGGCCCCCGTCGCTGCTTCCAACATAGCAGCCGGCGGATCGGCCGCCGCCCCGTCCAGGCCCCCGTCCTCGCTTCCAACGTAGCAGCCGGCGGATCGGCCGCCGCCCCGTCCGGGCCCCTGTCGCCGCTTCCAACGTAGCAGCCGGCGCATCGGCCGCCGCCACCGTCCAGTCCCCCGTCGCTTGGGACCCGTACGAACCAGTGCAATACGACGTGCCGGAGAACCCCTACGACACCGAGCATCGTCGACAACGAGCCGGAGGTAACCCTTTGTTCCCTTGTTCTTATCTCATTTCAATCATTTTGTGTTAGATCTAGCGTTATTACGGTTCGTCCGTTCCTAGTTCAATCCTTTTGTGTTAGATCTTGCGTTATTACTTGTTCGTCCGTTCCTAGTTCGATCCTTTTGTGTTAGATCTTGCGTTATTAGTGTTTGTGATTTGCTTTTGTTTAAGATTTGTGCCGATGATGATGAATATTTGGGCATAAATTGATTCAGGGTTTGGTCAATAAACAATTGGTGTGTACAAATTTGTTGTGCATGATCTTTGGTTTGCTGACTCAAATCCTGGATATAAGTGTGTCCAATGTAACTGAGGCTACCTCTTTTTTCGAGCCCATATTATCATGCATGATTTTTTGTTCACTCTCTGTTCCATCATCGTTGCAATTGACTCCGTTTTTTTGCACGATCTTTGGTGCTACGTGACAGGTGCAGAGCAGCGACGTCGACAGCGACGACGAGTCCTTCCACACCAAGACTCGTCATGTCCTCTGGAGGCTGCAGTCCGACCATTACGATGGACCCTTTGCTCGAGGCATTTACAAGTGCCCCTTCTGCAACAGGAAGCTCCGCGCCACCGACTTCAACTCCCTGGTGAACCATGCTGAATCCATTGGCAGATGTGGCGCTAGAGTTGGAAGGACCGTGAACGTGCATGCGTACATGGCCAAACACAAAGCACTTGGGATTCACATGCGCAACCTCCAAGCGAGTCACACGCGCTACCCGAAGGCGTTGAACGTGCCTACCGCACTCTTCGTATGTGACTCGCTCTATCCGTAGAGCAGCTTAAATTCATGTAAAATGTAGCTTATGTTGGATCTATCGGTACTACTTTTGGATCTGTCCTGAATATATCTATGCTATGTTGGTTGCTGTATGCAGCTTATCCTATATTTTCTCTCTGGATTTGTGCCATAGATTTCCTACCTGATTGGGTAAAAACGAAGGCATAAAGAAATGAATGGAGTTAAAAAACAGAAGGACAAGCTGCTCTAGATTTGCTACCAATTTGGGCTATCAAATATGAATGAGATCGAGCGAGAGAGAGGAAAAAGGTACATTGAAACTGCTATCGGGCGAAAGAGACGAAACCACTCGTGCTCCCGTCCCGGACCCACACGGCTCCACACGCTACGGCCCCACAAACATGGTCTTGTCCTGTCCCACGCGGTCCCTTCCTACCAGCCCCACACGACGCGGTCCCACACGACGCGACCCCACAAACGACACGTCCCCACTCGTCTGCACGGAACGGTCAACTTAACGGATTCCTTCCGTCCGAGCTCCTTCTGCGGGTTCAGATAAGGGCTTGGGGAAAACTGAGGAAAAACTAAGGAGCTGGGGAAAACTGAGTACAACTAAGGACCCGAGGGCACGAAAATAGAAATTCCAAGATCGAATGCCTCTAATAATATAGGATGGAAATCCTACAAAAAAAGAAGTCCCTATGGCCAGCTTTCCTAATTTGAATAAACAAAGGTCATTGGTTGCTATGAAGTCACGTACTACTACCAAGCTCCATCTGGAAGCTAAAGGCTTCTATTATTTTTAGAAAGTCAAATTGTGTCAAATTTCACCAAGTTTTTACCAAAAATCATTAACATGCAAAATACAAAACAAAAATCATTAAATATATAATGAGATATATTTTTGTGTTGTATCTACATAAATATTATATATGTTGATAGATTGTTCTAAAATTTTGGTCAAACGTTACTTGGTTTGACTTTTTGAAAAAAAATATGGCTTAAGCTTTGGGATGGTGGTACTAGGATATATATATATATATATTGAAGTGTGCATTGCATGCAAATCTAGCTCTTGTGTAATAATCGTGCTTTTTTCCTATCATGCAAATCTAGGCCTTGAAGTGGGCATTGCATGCAAATCTAGAGTATATACGAATACAAATATCTAAGCCAGCTGGAACGTTCATTCATGGAAAATCTGGATCAAGAGAAGAGAAGAGAAGAGAAGAAAAGAAAATAAACAAGTGGAGAGATCGAGGCAGAGCGCGACCTTTGGGGTGAAGCGGGAGCCATGCATCACATTTTTGGGTGAAGTTGACTGTCCTTGTCAGTACAGGCTTCCACTGGATACGACTGAACCCGGAACTTGCTCACGCATGAAGCAAAGTAGAAGCTCTGCAGTACTCTTGTCATTACACCTCTATCAACTCCTCTGCGCACCCTCTATCGTCCATGTATCTCTCTCCTTTTGTCCATCTAGTAGTGGAGTGGTAGGAGAGCAGGCCCTAAATTCACCGATATCTCGAGTCCAGCAGAAGAAAATCCATGCCCCTCTTCCGCACCCATTGTTCTGATATTTCCAAGAGTTGTTTGCACGGACACCGCATGCACGAGCTAATAATAGCATCACACAACTACACTCCAAAACCAACAAGTACTCATCCTTCCACCTGTATAGAATAATATTTGTCGTAGATCTGGAACAATTTGTTCAAGATCGTCGACATGTAATATGGCCTGGAGGGGTCTGGCTAGGCTTGTGTTGGAAGGTTCAAGGAATGATCGGATCGAGCTGCATTGAGGGTCTCTGGGTCAGCTGACCCTAGCCGGTGGAAAACCAAAAAACCTTCATTACTTAGCGCTGGCTAATAGATAACACTCCGATTCATATTAGTTGATTCAACTTTGCCTAGACTCGTATGTACCTAGTTAATTCTCTAAACTGCATGCGTATCTAACAAAGTGGATTCAACCAAATTGGATCGGAGGGAGTACCTCCGTGCCAGTAATTACCTTTCTTTATAAGTCAACCAAAGTGAAGTTTGACAAAACATTTACGAGTAGTAAAAAACTACCAGTAACGAAAAAAACTACACGTACATAAATCACATAATACCTATGTCTCCATTGTCCATCTATATAGCAGGACCAGTGAGCACTGCCCTGACTAGACTGTGTAGGAGTAAGTCTATAGCCGCGTCCTAGCAGCTTAATTTGCAGGTCGCAGTAGCAGAATGTATTGTCATGTCAGCCGACGGACCGACGGAGAGAGAGAGAGAGAGGAGAGAATACATTTTCTCCACCCTGCACTAGCTCACCACTAGGGTTTCCCCACCACAAACACACAACCCCACACCCACGCCCCCACCACCATTAGGGTTTCCCTGCATCGAGGGGCTATAGGGCCATGGACGTGCGGGTGCATCCCAGTCGAGGGCTCCGTTTTTGTTGTTTTCCTCGCTTGGATAGGACTCTTTGATTTGGAGTACGTAATATTTTACACCTAGTTGATTTTTTTAGGAATGTGAGAGGGAAAACATTGGAATAGGACTCCTTCTTGCGTGAAACTATTCAGCCATTTGATTCATGGAGCATAGGAAAAGTGTAGGCTTTCCTTTTCCATTTGGTTTCGATTTCAAAATGGAACAAAGGAATTCTATAATACACTCCAGGCTCATTTGATTCATGCGACAGAAAAAGCATAGGAATGAGAAAAGTATAGGATTGGAATGTCATGACTAGATGAATCCTATAGGAAGATAAGTTCTCTTTGGTTGTACCAAAGAAATTTATCATGAGGTATGCCAATGTTTTGTTACTATAGGATTAGCACTATATTCCTAGTATAGGATATGTTCCTAGCTATGAATTAAACAACTATAGGAAAAATTACATAAGATCTAAACCCTACACAATTCTGGCTTCTTTGATTCATATTATCCGTATAGGATCTAATTGTGTAGGATTTAGATCGTATTGGAATTTTTTCTACACTATAGTTGCTTGATTCATAGGAACATATCATATAGGAATTAATCCTATAGGAACCAGTTTCTTGTAGTTCAAATCATGTAGGAATCTTGTAGTCATACCTCATGGAAATTTTCCTTTGGCACAATAAAACACAACTCATCTTAATTCCTATAGGATTCAACTAGCCATATATGACATCTCAATCCTATATGCTTTTCCTATTCCTATGATTTTGCTATCCTATATGAATCAAAGGAGCCTCTAAAACCCTAAACCCTAAACCCTAGTTCCTATGTAAATCCTATAAATCAAAGAGCCCCTCAAATCTCTCTTTTGCAATCCTATATATGCACAAAGAATGATACAAAGCTCTTAATATAAATTGCATGATGATGACCTAATTTATGTTTACATTTATTTTAACAATTACAATTTGATTGTTGTTTTAGGGATTCCGGTGTATTTTCTATTCCTACGAAACAAACACCTAATTTCGTAAATTCTTGTGCTATTACAATCATGTGTCTCTGCACATGCATTCATATCATATATATTCTTAGATGTGCTTCCAATTCCTACACCCTAACCTTAAATTAACCCTAAACCCTAAAATTAACCCTAGTTACTATGTAAATCATATAAATCAAAAAGAGCCCCTCAAAACTCTCTTTTACAATCATATGCACAAAGAACGAGATAAAGGTCATAATATAAAGGATGATGACCAAATTTTATGTTTACATTTATTTTAATAATAGTGGTTTTATTACTATTTTAGGGATTCTGGTGTATTTTCTATTCCTACGAATCGAACACCTAATTTCGTAAATTCGTGTACTATATTATAATCATGTGTCTCTACACATGAATTCATATCACATATTCTTAATTATATGTGCTGCCAATTCCTACACCCTAGCTAAACCCTAAAACCTTAGTTCCTATATGTAAATCATATAAATCAAAAAGATCCCCTCAAATCTGTCTTTTACAATCCTATGCACAAAGAACGAGATAAAGTCCATGATATAAATTGCATGACAATGACCTAATTTTATGTTTACATTTATTTTCACAATAGTGATTCGATTACTATTTTAGGGATTCTGGTGTGTATTTTTTATTCCTACGAATTGAACACCTAATTTCCTAAATTCTAGCTTGTGCTATATTAGTTATAATCATGTGTCTCTGCACATACATTCATATCATATATTATTCTTAATTATATGTGCTGCCAATTCCTATGTACACCCTAAATCCTAAACCCTAGTTACTATGTAAATCATATAAATCAAAGAGCCCACTCAAATCTCTCTTTTACATTCATATGCACAAAGATCGAGAAAAAGGTTATAATATAAATTACATGATGATGTCCTAAGTTAATCTTACATAATATTTAACAATAATGATTTGATTATTGTTTTAGGGATTTCCGGTGTGTATTTTCTATTCATATGAAGCAAACACCTATTTTGTAAATTCTTGTGCTATAAAACAATCATGTGTCGCTGCACATGCATTAATATCATATATTCTTATATATGATTCCAATTCCTACACCCTAAACCCTAAATCCAAGCGATTAGGGTTTGTGTCCTAGCTACTGCTTCCTGAAGATGGAATAAGTCATCCCCGAAGAACTCTATAATCCGCTCCGATAACGCGTCTAGTGTCGTTGAAGGGTGTCTGGAGGTTGTTAATTCTCCGGCGGATCTCGTTGGATTTGGTTTTCTGATCCCTCTGATTTACGCTTGTTGATCTTCCACCATCGGCGATGGTTTGTTGCTCCCCTACGTTGGTTATTTGGGGCCTTAGCACGGCGACTTCACTTCTTGTATCTACTACAAAAAGCTCTAGTACGACAAGTTTTGCCCGGACTCAAATGAGAGAGGGGCGAGGACTGGGGCGTGCCTTCGATCTCCTCGATTGTTCAGAGTGCTTATAGCAGTCGCTAGTTGATCCAAGGAACTTTGTCATATTTTATTAATTACTTCGGGTTTCCTTATACTATAGTACGGTTTATGATTATGAATAGATCACTGAACTTTTCATATAATAACAAATTTAAGGGTATAAAATGCCACAGAATGAAGGAAGGAGCCTATTTAATTAATTAGCATGTGAATTAATTGCCGTGTTAATAACTGACGAGGTATCGACTCGTCAATGCCTACGGATTGTAGACTTAGGATTTCGTGGAAAATAGAGGGGAAGTAGAACTCGAAGGTTGTCAGACGAACAAAGGCGTCCAAACTAAACTAAACACGGTGGCTAGGGTTTGCAATGAGTCGATCCTTATTTTGACCTTGGCTTCACCTTTATATAGCAGGTGAAACCGAGGCTTTTCCGTGTCGTGCAAGTACAAAGTTGTTGGGCCGCACTGGGCCTTTCTTTATATTGTTACAAGTTTTCTATAATAACTCTACTTTTCTAATCCGAACATCTTCATCCTTCTGGGGCTTCCAAAGCTTCGAGTCCATGGGCCTTCTGCTCCAATCATGGACCAGGGGTATATATGAGACATGACCTTTAGGCATACCTATGTCAATAGCCCCTGAGATTTTACTCGAGTCGTAGAATCGGGCAAAATCTCCATCTTTCATTTCTTTGATAATACTTTCGAGTCACATACAATTTTTACTTGATGTCTGTATTGTACAGGGATAACGGTAAATGAGGCTGGTTCATCTGACAGATCAGGCACCAGTTAATTGCTCTTGTGGCAAATCCGCATAAACCTACTTCAAATTCGAGTCCCTGGAATCAAACTTGGGATACTGGTGAAATTCAGTACGTACCGCTTTAGGACTTGCCGAAAACTGAATTCCAGCTATTTTATCGAGTACCCAACGCGTATGCTGGGATTTTCTTCACATATGTTGATGTGGATAAAGTGGGAGAGCGCATTCGGGTGCGATACCACACACAGAGGACGTATCCTGGGGTCTTACCTTCGTGACCCCTTTATAAGTCACGGCATCCATAGTTTTTATCGCGGCGGATGCGCTCTGAGAATATATTGTCGAGTGCCTTTGTTCGGCTGATGGAATACTCCATTTCTTCGGGGTAATGTATCTATTATCTATTATATATTAAAAGTACATTAAGTGGTATTAAGAGTTAACCAGAAAAAAGATAATAAAGCTCTAAATTCCCACAATAATCAGAAACATCTAGCCATCTATTTATAAAGTTAATTATATCTAGGTAAATATGACCGTCAGATTCTAATAATCTGACCCTGCAGCAATCAAAATTCCTCATTGCTCGCGATAGTTAGGAACCAGCGATTTGGCTGGGATGTTTATTTAATGGAGCGAATCAGGTTCCAAAAAAAAAAAAAAACGCTGCATAAATTTGAGAACGTATCAACCTAGGGTTTCTCTAGGCCTTGAGTTTAATGAGTTCTTGGATGTACGTAGGCGGCAAAGAAATAAGAATCTTTCCAAGTAGGGCTTTACATTCGTAGAGATTGATGGTGGCAATCACAAATTTTCGCTGATAAGCATGGGGCGAATCAATCTGCAGTTTGGTCCTGCATGGATTCTCTCATCATCACCAGCCCATCCTCCGGCCATCTGCCATCATCTTCCGCCGCAGCCCTTGTCCAGTTTCCACCGCCAATGGCGTTAGTTGGATCTTTTATTTTCACCTGCCTGGTACTATCGTTATTGCTGCTTTATTTGTCCTAAGGGCATCTCCAGCGGCGCGACGCATTTCGGACGCCCAAAAGTGGTAGTGAGCGTCCGTTTGCGTCGCCCCGCGGATATATTTTGTCCGCGCGTCTGTTTACGTCAGGGTGTGCTTCCACCGGGGCGACCCATTTTTTGAATTGCAACATAGTTAAAAACTTTTAAAGCAGTACATATGAATGCATAAAAACTATACAAAGTAGATCTATATTCCTATACTACTTGCTTCCTGACGGGCCGGCACCGTCGTTGCGCCGCTCCGTCGCCTGCCCCTCGGCCGCCTCCCTCGCGGCCGCTATGGCTCGGTGCGCCGCCGCGTCCTCTTGCAGTGCCTGCTCCAGCCTCGCGTTGGCGGTGTCGTCCTTCAGCGTCTCGAAAGACTCGACGATCGCCCTCTGCTCCGCCGCCTTCTCCTCCGGCGTAGGCTCATCAGGGTCATCGGAGGACCAAGAAATCTCCGAGTCAGAGTCCTCTGCTGCAGCGGTGGCCGCCAGCCTACGTTGTTCCAGCTCGGCGTCGACAGCCGCATGGGCCGCCCGCTCCTCGTCGGCTTCCTTCTCCGCTTCAGCCAGGGCCGCGGCGTCCCTGACCGGGTGGAGGAGGTCGGTGCTGTCGTCGGAGTCGAACCCGTCGTCGGAGCTGGAGGCCGGGGGAGGTGGAGTGGGAGGTGAAGGTGGAGGTGGAGGCGCGGCATCCTGGCCGCGTCCGGCGCTGCTCATGGTGGATCTGCAAGCGGCGCTACGCAGCGGCGGCTAGGGTTTAGTGGGGAGGAGATGAGATGCTCGCGCCCCTGTTTATATAGGTCGGAGACAGGGCGACGGCCGCGCCACGCGGGGCAGAGCCATTACTACACGCGTCACGCGAGGCTTCACCATTAAACGCGGCCGCAGACTGCCGAAGCGACGCTCGCTGCCAGTATGCGGCGGAGAAGACGCATCGACCCGAGGCACGCCATTAACGCGGCCCTGCAAAGGCTGCAGCGCGCCGCCCGGAAGTAATGCCGCGGAAGACGAAGCAGTTGTGCCGCTGCCAGGCGGGCCCGTGCGACGACCGAGCGGACATTTTCCGCGACCGCCGAGCGTCCGCGGAGACGCAAACCTGGCGCATATTTGGGCCAGGTTTGCGTCTCCGCGGACGGCCCGGTCACTTTGCGTCGCGCCGCTGGAGGTGGTGCACGACGCATTTCCGGTCACGGCGGACACAAACGGTCGCTCAGCGTCTGTTTGCGTCGGGCCGCTGGAGATGCCCTAAGTTTGTTGCATCAGGCGTCCGATCCTTTGATGTTTTTTTTTCAGTTCGTGATCTCTTACCAGCAGAAGGATCCATCATGCACGGGAGACGAACGTGAATTGAAGATTGGAGAGTCCAAACAATGTAAAACAAGACGAGGTGCTACAAATTATTTTTCCCCATCTCTTGATCCTCGCGCTGCCGGTGCTGATCAAAACGGAGATATTTCTGGTGAGTTCTATTTCAATATGCAATAACTTGAGTACGGTGAGCAGACTAGATCTTTCGGTTTCGTCCGCAACTGCGTGAGGCGCCTGAATCTGTTTTCAGAATTTCACTCATCGAAGCATGACCACAGGACTAGATCGATTGATTTCGTCCGGTGTAAGAGGAGCGTCATGAAGTGCCGTTACGTGAAGAGCTAGCCATGTACGGAGACGGAGTGCTTCCATCGATCGTGCAAGCAAGCAAGCAAGCAGCTGGATCCATCATCATGCATGGCCGCGAACGTGAATTGGCCAGCAGACAAGGTCAGGCGTGCATTGGCCACCAGTATGCATGCAAGATATCCTTCTAGCAATCTGCACGGTCTTTAAATTACTATACTAAAATGATAAAAGTATCCAATAACAGGTTAAGTGTTATGTATAATTTTGTATTATGTACATTATTATATGAAAAGTGAGGTTGAAAGGTTGATCAGCTCGAGCATATCTTTTTAAATTTTTAATTAATCAGTTAATTGATATTTCTTTTCGTAGAAATAAAGTCAATATTTATCTTTTAAGTAGTCCGATTGAGTTACATAAAATTTATTGCATGAATTTTCTCAAAGTACCTTAGAAATATTGATAGCTGGACTCTACTATTCTTTTAGTTATTATACTAGGTACTGATAAGTTTTTTTTCCTAGCGTTCATGGGATAATATTAAATAGATGACCTATATGCTCAAGACGATTTTTTAAAGGGTATCCATGAGCGAGGTCCTTGCTTAATATATATACAATTACAAAGTCTGTTGGTGACAACTAAAAGGAAAAATCGGATGTTTATCCTATGATTTGGTGAGAGCTCAAGGCACCAATTTTTTTATAAAATGAATTGGAATATTGTACTGCTTCCTAATTTGACGAAGAAACATACTAATTCGGATAAAATAAATTTATCATTATATTTAATGAAACAACACATTGGTCTGTGTTGCATCAATCCGTAGAAAGTAAAGTATCCATACTCCCATTGCAAAAATTAAATGCATGCACTGCTAATTGTATCTAATAGGGCTTGCCACGAGTACATGAACTTGGATCCATATATGAACTTACCTACCACATTGATGTTGGAAACCAAATGTACACTTTCCAACCTGGGCGCTTCCATGTGTTTTTGACCACCTTCCAGTTAGGTTTCAGTGCCGGCATGAATGGTTTCTAAAGGTAATTTCTAAGGCTCCAATTTATTTTATCATGCTTATCAAAACATCAAATTCTACATATTAGTGGTTTCATGATAGATTTTTTTTTTGCTTTATACGAAGCGTGATATACCTCTATTGTATTGATGCATCTTTTCTTATTTATTTGACTTGATTAGTCGGTTTTAATCTTTGGCGATGCATCATTTTGCATCATTATGTTAGTATATTCCTTCTATAAATACACTAATTATTCCAAATACTGTATAATGACATGTGTTGGTGCATAGATGTTTTTAACCACTCGCTTCACTAATAGTGAGACATAAAGATGTGGATTATTTTCTTGGTTATACAATATAAATTCAAATTAACATGGACACTTAAGTCACCAAACTTATTCTAATTTTGAACCATGATATGTTTATAGTCATTTTTAGGGCTATACTTATAGTCTTTTTGTGGTTACTTTCTGAAAGGTTGGCAGGAGGGGAGATGGGTGATGTCTTAGCTTAAGGACAAATAAACTAGGACAAATACCATGACAAGAGTGTTCTCTAAGGATGCCAGGGTACATACTACAGAGACTCTCACCACCAGTTCTAAAGGGCATCACATGGGTTCTACATGCCGAGGACATGAATTGAATAGATGGAAAAACATATAAATTAAAGAGGATATAATGTGCATTTAATTTTTCTTTTTAATTATATGACTATGTGAAAATCAAAGTGGCTTTCTCAGGGTATAACTAAAAGCTCGGGAATGTAAGGATAATTAGATGCATGGTTCAGATACTTTGGAATCAACAATGTCTTGCCTTTCCATTTTCATATAGAATTATAGATAGAAACAAGAAGTTATATTTTAGATTATCCTTTATTTCTTTATTATTATGATCATACGATGTTAATAATAATTTTACACTCAAAAACAACCGTGTTCACATCCATGTCCAAAACATGAAAGATGCTGCCCGCGCATGTGCGCGGGCCACTGTGCTAGTTTCACCAAATAATATCTTGACTCGCGATGGGAGTACATGATGAGTTTTGCAAAACTCGAAAATTTCTACCCAAAACCAAAATTCTTCGGTTTCATTATATATTGTCTTGCTATATTGCTCCCTTTATTATCAATTTTCATCGGGAGCGCTGTACATGATGAGTTTTGCAAAACTCAAAAATTTCTACCCAAAACCAAAATTCTTCGGTTTCATTATATATTGTCTTGCTATATTGCTCCCTTTATTATCAATTTTCATCGGGTGCGCGACCAGCGCTCCCGATGGGAGTAGCCCCCGAGGCTACAACCAAGTGTTTGAACTTGGATGTAGGCTCAACTTTGCTGTTAATAAACTCTATATTTTTACCGTATCTTTCTCGTCTTATCAGCAGTACAACCAATACTGCTGATAAGAGTAGCCCCCGAGCCTATGATCGGGTGCTTGCACCTGGACATAGGCTCCAGATTTTATACTTCACATCGTATATTGTCTTGTTAACTCGAATATTTTCTCATCCTTGACACCGATGCTGACGAAGACCATGTGTTGTCGCCTCAGGAAGCCACAACTGTTGGTGGACCACTGTTTTGTGGGTCCAATTTTTTCTTCTCTTCCCCCACGTCGCACGAAGTGGGGCTCGCACGTTCTCCGAAATTCCCGGCATGCGCGCAGTAACTCCTCCATTTCCAAAATAAAATGTAAAAATAATTTTACTTCCTCGCCATGTGTAAGGCCAAGATTGTTTCACGCACATCTAACGGTGCAACCACTTCATCTTCCAGGTTAAAAGGGTTAACCCTGGACCTCATTTTCCCCTTCTTCACTCCGCCGCACAAATCCTCTCTACCTCTGCCATTGCATATGTTTTTCGCCACCATTTGCGTTCTCTTTTTTGAGCTCTCCCGCTATTCCCCAGCGCTGCTGCTCCGCCGCCATGCCTAGGACCAAGCGCACCAAGAACATCGCCGCCGCTCGAGTGGGAAAGGAAAAGGTTTCCGGATGGGAGAGATCTAAATTCACCAAGCACGACCAGCGCAAGATGAAGAAGCTGGGCGTGCCGACGAACGACGATGATGTAGCCCGACCTTCGGGCTCCATCGCATCATGTGCGTCAACATCGACAGGTCACGCAAAGGTGAATCTTCTCCTTTATGCGTGCCTACAATTGTCTCTCATGAATGGTATGCTACTTCATCCTCCGTCATATGACCATGATAGGAATACATCAACAAGTCCGGAGGAAGTGGACGGCGCCATGGAGGCTCGAGGACTCAAGGCCAAGGTCGCGGAAGCATGGAAGAGATCGTGGAGGATAAGGAGACGCGCCAGGAATACCGGCACTGCCGCACCGCCACTACACCTGAGGACAACGACACTGCCACCCTACCTGCGCCGGCCCTATCGCCCTATCTGCACCGGCCCTGACGCCCCACTGCAAAGAACATCAAATCTGAACCCTTTATCCCTTTGTATGCCTAAACTACCCCTCCTTTAGTGGCTCCCTATATATAGGCTCCCACCTCCCCCTTCATAAGACTAGGAATGAACTTGAGAGAATTAGGCTCATGCCTCCACCATCCCTTTGGGATTAGGGAAACCCCCTCCTTAGATTACCAAATCTATTGTACAAGGCACTCCTTATATGATTAGTCTCTCACACTTGTGATTCTACCACCGGTCTCTCACTCGTGTGATTCTACCGATTGTATACTGACCTTTCTCTCGGGGATTCTACCGCGTGTCTTTCTCTTGAGAGATTCTATCGGGATAGTGGTTCGGGCTATCGGGAGTAAACCGGAATTGTATCTGGTTGGTGTGCGTTTGCGTGTGTTCATCGTGTTCTTTGCCGTGTTCTTCTTGTTCTTCCACTCCCCGCCTTTCCCTCAGTCAATTTGTGATATCGGGCAACCCACGTGGCCTTAGGTCCCATCATATGGTATCAGAGTAAAGGTTTCCACGAATTTGACATCACAATTTCACCAATTTCTCCCAAAAAATTTCCCAAAAAAATAGCTCAAAATTTGATCTCCGGATTTGTTGCGTTTTTGTGGTTTTGATCCACAAATCTATGTTCTTAGTGGTTGATCTACACTCCCTAAAATTTTTGCTATCCAATTCCTTCTAAATCGCTCTGAATTTTGGATTTCTCGTCCGTTTTTCGCGTTTTCGGGACGTACAGCAACAACGAGTTCACCCCGACCGGTACTACCGGCCGAGGAACCCGGTACTACCGGTGGCCTTCATCTTCCACCACCAGCCGCCACCGCTCCCGCTCTATCCTCCCGCAGCGCGCAGCATCAGCAGGTCCCGCCCAACACCCAAATCCCTGCAGCGATACCACACACGCACGCGCCTCCACTGCTCCACCTGCTCCCGCTCGAGCGCGCCCCACCTGCAGCTCCCGCCTGCGCTCAGCTCATGCCAGGCCCGCCCCGATTCTCCCTGTGCGCCTCTGCAGCAAGCAAGCCGGCCTCCCCCGGGACTCCCGCTGCCTGCATCCACTCACGCCACCGCCCCTACTTCCGCCCACTGCCGGCCGCCGCTGCAGCGCCCCACCCCCGGCCAGACCGCAAGGTCACGCGCCAAGCTCCTCCCGCACTCGCTCCGGCAAAAAAAAATCCACGACCAGGGCCCCTGGCGCCCACCCCGCAGCCGCCCTCCACGCGCGTGACCTGCCCAAGCCGCCGGCCTGCTCCACTTTGCCCCTGCATCCCGCGAGCGTGCCCCGCTCATCTCGCTCGATTTCTGAAGGGTTCGTTGCATAGAAAACAAAAAAATTCCTACCGCAAAGACGAATAAATCCAAGATCTAATCTATGGAAAAGCCAAGATCTAATCTATGAGATCGGAGCAATGAGATGGATATGAGACTAACCCTCGAAGATTCCAAAACCTGTGAGATTAGATCTCGTTGTTGGTGTAGACGATCGTCCTGGTGCTGCAATCCGGCAGCACTTCCGTACTCGGTCGCGCGTACGGTGTCGATGAAGCCCTTCCTCTCCCCGTTCCAGCGGGCTGCGGAGGTGTGTTAGATCTCCACGGAATCCCAGCAGCGCGATGGCATGGTGGTGGTGGTGGAGAAGAATTACTGCAGGGCTTCGCCTAAGCCGGAGCAGCGTATGGAGGAGGTAGAGAGGGGGGCGGCCAGGGTTGGATGAAGGGGTAAGAGGCAGGCCACCCCTCCCCTATTTATATAGGGGGCTTGGTCGGTTGGGGTGGCCCCCTTTCCCATCTAGGGTTAGGGGCCGGCGGCCAAGTGGGGGGAAGAGGGAAATCTTCCCCCCCAAGTTGATCCCCCCTAGGGTTTTGGGGAAACCCTAGGGGTTTGGCCGGCTGGGCCTTGGGGGGCATGTGCCCCTGGCCCATTAGGCTAGGGAGCATCCCCTCGGCCCATGCTAGGCCTCATAGGGTCGTGGGCCACTGGTGGGACCCCGGAACCTTCTGGCCCATTAGGCTAGGGAGCATCCCCTCGGCCCATGCTAGGCCTCATAGGGTCGTGGGCCACTGGTGGGACCCCCGGAACCTTCTAGAACCTTCACGGTCTTCCACCGGAAAAATCCCGAACTTTTCCGAAACCTAGAAATCAACTTCCCTTATATGAATCTTATTCTCCGGACCATTCCGGACCTCCTCGTGATGTCCTGGATCCCATCCGAGACTCCGAACAAACTTCGTCTAAATACCATATTCCAAATCTACTTATGCGACATCGAATCTTAAGCGCGTCACCCTACGGTTCGCGAACTATGCAGACATGGTCGAGACTCCTCTCCGAGCAATAACCAATAGCGGGATCTGGAGATCCATAATGGCTCCCACATATTCAACGATAACTTAGTGATCGATTGAACCATTTACATACGATGCCGATTCCCTTTGTCACGCGATACTTTACTTGTCCGAGGTTCGATCATCGGTATCTCCATACCTTGTTCAACCTCGTTACCGACAAGTACTCTTAACTCATACCGTGGTATGTCATCTCTTGTGATCCAATCACATGCTTGCAAGCTAATCAGACGACATTCCACCGAGAGGGCCCAGAGTATATCTATCCGTCATCAGGATGGACAAATCCCACTATTGATCCATATGCCTCAAATCACACTTTCCGAATACTTAATCCCATCTTTATAACCACCCATTTACGCAATGACGTTTGATGTAATCAAAGTACCCTTCCGGTGTAAGTGATTTACATGATCTCATGGTCGAAGGACTTATACAACTATGTATCGAAAGCTTATAGCAAATTGAACTTAATGACTTGATCTTATGCTACGCTCATTTGGGTGTGTGTCCATTATATCATTCAACTAATGACATAACCTTGTTATTAATAACATCCAATGTTCATGATCACGAAACCATGATCATCCATTAATCAACAAGCTAGTTATACAAGAGGCTTACTAGGGACTCCTTGTTGTTTACATAACACACATGTATCAATGTTTCGGTTAATACAATTATAGCATGGTATGCAAACATTTATCATAAACACAAAGATATTATAATAACCACTTTATTATTGCCTCTTGGGCATATCTCCAACAATTTCCTGCGCCTCTAGTACAACCGGGCCAGACCAACCGGTCAAACCGGGCCAACCCAACCGGTGCAACCGGGCCGATCTCCTGGTTTTTGCTCCGCTCGCATCCGGTCATACCGGGCCATCAACCGGTCATACCGGCCAGAACTCCTGTTTTGACACAGCTTCGGTCCATATTTGACACATCTTTTTTCCCAAAATCTTGACAACTTTTGGGATCATGTTTGACTCCAAATTTTGACAGCCATCTCAATATATTGTGACTCTAATTGTGACAATTTTTCCGTGCCTGTTTGACTCCAAAATTTTGACAATTTTTACCACTCGTTTTGACCCAAATTTTCGGGCATTGTCTTATTTTGGCCGGTTTCCGATTTGAAGTGCATTGGTTGTCTATTTCGATTCCGCGCCTACATCAACACCGCGACGACACCTTTGGCACCCCGGATTCCGGCGCAACTTCGACACCATCGTCATTAACATCATCGCAAGTTTGTGTTCCGACACCGCCTAACATCGATAGGTATAACTTGCCCCCTCACCCCTTGTAGCCCATTTCTTTCTTTGTGTACCTATCCCATTGAGAGTGGCTTTCCGAGTGTTGCGAAGCATTGCACAAGTGTCACGACCGTGAGAGGGTTTGTGTGTGTGCGTTGAGTTGAGAAAAGCTCCGAAGCAAGCTCGGTGAGAAAGATACACAAAAAATAAAGAGTGACATATACATAGAGAAAAATAAAGCTTCCAAGCATAGAAGAAAAAAGTGAAAAAAAAAGAAAATGGAAAAGAAATAGATACAAAAAGAGTGTGTGTGCCACCGATACAAAGGAGTCGAAAGCTTCTAAGCGCAAATAGAGAAAGAGAAGAGTGACATCTTGTGCAAATCTAGTTGCTTCTCTCATATGCAACCAAGCTACGGTCTCTCTTGTGTTGGCGTGACACCGAGCTTATAGTTTTCGTTAGGACTGTAACATCCCAACCTTGTTATATCTAAATAAATGAGTGATCATGTGCATCTCATGCATGTAGTTTGCATTTGAGTAAATTTTGCATCAAAGTTTAATAATTTTCAATATGCAAATCCTTCTCTATTTCTTTGTCCCAAATTCTCTGAAGAATTTATAAAATAAACTCATGGTTTTGTTGTTCTCAATAAGACTATGTGAGTGTTTTATTATTTATCTGGCAAAATTGAGTTTCAAACAAAATTTAAAAAAATTTGAAAATAGGATTTTGAAAAGAGAAACAAAAATCAGAAAAAGAGAGAGAGCTCTCTCTTCCCTCTCCTGGGCTCAGCCCACCTCTTTCTTCCTCTCCCTCTCTCTGGCCGCAGCCCAGCATGGCCCAAGTGGCCCAACAACAAACCCACCCCCTACAGGGGGTTTTCGCAAAATCACCTTCGTCCCCGCCGTTCCAAGCTGCTCGGTGGAGAGCTGCCGGCCGCTCGATGGCATGGCCGGCCACGCTGAGCTCCGCCGCCCCCGGCGGCCTATAAGAGCTGCACCGCCAGCGCCTCTAACCCTAGCGCCCCAGTTCTCCCCTCCCCGCGCTCTCCCGCGCCCCCCAGACCTAACCCTACTACTTGCAGGGTCGACCGCCGCCGTCCGATTCGCCGCCGGTGAGGTTCCCCTGCCGTCGCCGACCCCTCCACCGGAACCGTGGTGAGCTGCTGCACCTCCCCATGCCCTCGCCTTGCTCCCTCTCCCTCTCTAGCACCGCCGCGTCGAGCACCCGGCTCCGGCCGCCGCAGCACCTCGCCGGAGGCCCTGCTCCGGCGGGTAATCCACCCCCGTGGTGCCTCCTTTTGGTCGCCCGCGACACGCGGAGTCGACTGCGCCCTCGTGCGCGTCCTCCCGCCCACGGGAGCCTCCGATTGGAGGTCAACCCAAGCTCACCATGAGCAATGGCCGCGCTGACGTCATGCTGACGTCAGCGTGACGTCATTAATCTTTTTTCCTATTTTCTGTTTTTCCAGCAATTCATTTCTGTAATTTCTGTAAATAGAAAAATATTGACAGGTGGACCCCACCTGTCAGAATTTTAATAATTTAGGAAATATTTAGAAAAGAATAAAATTATGACATGTGGGTCCAAATTGTTAAACTTTATTATTTTTATATAACTTTCAGAAATTGATTTAAAATGAAATAAACTTGGGAAATTCATAACTAATTCATTTTAAATCAGAAAAATATAAAATTGTATATCAAAATGACCAGAAAAACAAATCCTAGTTGTTTATCCATGTTTCATACATGCTTAAACCAATTAAATATGAGCCTTAGTAAAACCCTAAATCGACCCGTCTCATATGTCGGGATTCGATGCCGAACCCCTCAATTTCTATCGATGCACCTAGGGTTACCCAAACCCCTTTAATATGACATGTCATCATATTGTATGTGCATTGCATTATACCTTGTCTTGATTGTGCTCTTCCTTTCCGGTATTTGGTTCTTCTCGATAGGGACCGAACGCGAGCCTAAGATCAACGCCACCGAAGAGCAGCACCCGAACAACGAGGGACAAGGCAAGCCCTAACCTGGTTCATATATGGTTTCAAAATGCTTTTACTTCTGGTTCTTACATAATGCATCCGCTTCAAATATGTTTTATCGGCAGTTGTAGATATCCTATGTGTGCATATTCCATCCTTGTAGCCCAAAAGTTCCTGATCCACCGCTCCCAGCAAAGCTAGGTTGAGCTTGTTCGCATCGCTAGAGCCGTATTTATGATATGCTTAGCCATGCTTAGCTGTTGAAGTCTGATCGATCCGGTTGACAAATCAGAGCTACGAATGAACCTAGTTTGACAGGATGACGTGGTAAGATCAGTGATGATGTTAATAATCATGTTTAAAGGCTTGGATGGGCCGCCACATGGGGATGTGGTGATTTGACTCGTTCTCGTCGATACTAGGACCTGAGTTCTCACCTTCATAACCAAGACTGAGCGTACAGCCACACGGGGCCCATGGGAACCCCTTGGCCCGCACTTGCCTAGCTAACCCATGAGTCAATTAGTTTGCGAGTTCCATTTTCCATACGCATGGGGAAAAGGTGGAAAAGGTTTTCAAAGTGCATCATACAGGGCGTGGCCGGGGTGAAGGATGCTGTAGGCATTGAACTGGATCCCCTGCACACAATGACCGGGACCGCCTCGGAGAATGGCTACCTACGATGACGGAGCTCCCCAGTTAGTTTGACTCATGGAATAGGCGAAGTAAGGGAAAGGTTTTGGTCGACCACCCTCTGCCAGCACACCAAGGAAGTGTGTTATACTAGTGGCACTAAGAGTCGGTCGGCGCGTGTGGGTAAAGTTGTACACCCCTACAGGGTAAATCTTTTTGAAAAGCCGTGTCCACGGTTACGGACGACTTGGTGATGGATTCTGTGATCATAGACAACTTGAACCTAATCTTAAAACTTGATGTCAATGTGTGATAAGGATCCCTTCTCAGGGTGTCGAGGGGGTGATCCTAGGTGATAGGTGATACGTCTCCGACGTATCGATAATTTGTTATGTTCCATGCCACATTATTGATGATATCTACATGTTTTATGCACACTTTATGTCATATTCATGCATTTTCTGGAACTAACCTATTAACAAGATGCCGAAGAGCCGATTGCTTGTTTTCTGCTGTTTTTGGTTTCGGAAATCCTAGTAACGAAATATTCTCGGAATTGGACGAAATCAACGCCCAGGGTCCTATTTTGCCACGAAGCTTCCGGAAGACCGAAGAGGAGTCAAAGTGGGGCCACGAGGCGCCGCCACCATAGGGCGGCGCGGCCCAGGCCCTGGCCGCGCCGACCTATGGTGTGGGGCCCTCGTGTGGCCCCCCACGTTGCCCTTCCGCCTACTTAAAGCCTCCGTCGCGAAAACCCCAGAACGAAGAACCACGATACGGAAAACCTTCCAGAGACGCCGCCGCCGCCAATCCCATCTCGGGGGATTCTGGAGATCTCCTGCGGCACCCAGCCGGAGAGGGGATTCATCTCCCGGGGGACTCTTCACCGCCATGGTCGCCTCCGGAGTGATGAGTGAGTAGTTCACCCCTGGACTATGGGTCCATAGCAGTAGCTAGATGGTTGTCTTCTCCTCATTGTGCTTCATTGTTGGATCTTGTGAGCTGCCTAACATGATCAAGATCATCTATCTGTAATTCTATATGTTGTGTTTTTCGGGATCCGATGGATAGAGAATACCATGTTATGTTAATTATCAAGTTATTACCTATGTGTTGTTTATGATCTTGCATGCTCTCCGTTATCAGTAGAGGCTCTGGCCAAGTTGATGCTAGTAACTCCAAGAGGGAGTATTTATGCTCGATAGTGGGTTCATGTCTCCGTGAATGCGGGGAGTGACGAAACCCCTAAGGTTATGGATGTCTTGTTGCCACTAGGGATAAAACATTGATGCTATGTCCGAGGATGTAGTTATTGATTACATTACGCGCAATACTTAATGCAATTGTCTCGTTGTTAGCAACTTAATACTGGAGGGGGTTCGGATGATAACTCTGAAGGTGGACTTTTTAGGCATAGATGCGGTTGGATGGCGGTCTATGTATTTTGTCGTAATGCCCAATTAAATCTCACTGTACTTATCATGACATGTATGTGCATTGTTATGCCCTCTCTATTTGTCAATTGCCCGACTGTAATTTGTTCACCCAACATGCTTTTATCTTATGGGAGAGACACCTCTAGTGAGCTGTGGACCCCGGTCCATTCTCTTATACTTGAAATACAAATCTGCTGCAATACTTGTTCTTTCTTGTTTTCTTGCAAACAATCATCTTCCACACAATACGGTTAACCCTTTGTTACAGCAAGCCGGTGAGATTGACAACCTCACTGTTTCGTTGGGGCAAAGTACTTTGGTTGTGTTGTGCGGGTTCCACGTTGGCGCCGGAATCTCCGGTGTTGCGCCGCACTACATCCCGCCGCCATCAACCTTCAACGTGCTTCTTGACTCCTACTTGGTTCGATTAAACCTTGGTTTCTAGCGAGGGAAACTTGCCGCTGTGCGCATCACACCTTCCTCTTGGGGTTCCCAACGAACGTGTCAATTACACGCATCAAGCAAATTTCTGGCGCCGTTGCGGGGAGATCAAGACACGCTGCAAGGGGAGTCTCCACTTCCCAATCTCTTTACTTTGTTTTTGTCTTGCTTTATTTTATTTACTACTTTGTTTGCTGCATTATATCAAAACACAAAAAAATTAGTTGCTAGCTCTACTTTATTTACTATCTTGTTTGCTATATCAAAAACACAAAAAAATCAGTTACTTGCATTTACTTTATCTAGTTTGTTTTATTTACTACTGCTAAAATGGCCACCCCTGAAAATACTAAGTTGTGTGACTTCACTAGCACAAATAATAATGATTTCTTATGCACACCTATTGCTCCACCTGCTACTACAGCAGAATTCTTTGAAATTAAACCCGCTTTACTTGAATCTTGTTATGCGAGAGCAATTTTCAGGTGTTAGTTACGATGATGCTTGCTGCCCATCTCAATAATTTTGTTGAATTGTGTGAAATGCAAAAGTATAAAGATGTAGATGGTGACATTATAAAATTAAAATTGTTACCTTTCTCATTAAGAGGAAGAGCTAAAGATTGGTTGCTATCTCTGCCTAAGAATAGTATTGATTCCTGGACTAAATGCAAGGATGCTTTTATTGGTAGATATTATCCCCCTGCTAAAATTATATCTTTGAGGAGTAGCATAATGAATTTTAAACAATTGGATAATGAACATGTTGCTCAAGCTTGGGAAAGAATTAAATCTTTGGTTAAAAATTTCCCAACCCATGGACTGACTACTTGGATGATCATCCAAACCTTCTATGCGAGGACTAAATTTTTCTTCGCGGAATTTATTGGATTCAGCTGCTTGGAGGTACCTTTATGTCCATCACTCTTGGTGAAGCAACAAAGCTTCTTGATAATATGATGGTTAATTACTCTGAATGGCACACGGAAAGAGCTCCACAAGGTAAGAAGGTAAATTCTGTTGAAGAATCCTCTTCCTTGAATGATAAGGTTGATGCTATTATGTCTATGCTTGTGAATGATAGGACTAATGTTGATCCTAATAATGTTCCGTTAGCTTCATTGGTTGCCCAAGAAGAACATGTTGATGTAAACTCCATTAAAAATAATAATTTCAACAACAATGCTTATCGGAACATCTCTAGTAATAACTATAGGCCATATCCTTATAATAATGGTAACGGTTATGCTAATTCCTATGGGAATTCTTACAACAATAATAGGAATACACCCCCTGGACGTGAAGCTATGCTTAAAGAATTTATTAGTACACAAACTGCCTTTAACAAATCTGTTGAGGAAAAGCTCAATAAAATTGATATTCTCGCTTCTAAGGTTGATAGTCTTGCCTCTGATGTTGATCTTTTGAAATCGAAAGTTATGCCTAATAGGGATATTAAAAATAAAATTGTTACTACAGCAAATGCCATCCAAGTTAGAATTAATGAGAATATAAGATTAATGGCTGAACTGCGTGCTAGGTGGGGTAGAGAAGAAAATGAAAAACTAGCTAAAGAGAAAAATGTAGCTAAAGTTTGGACTATTACCACCACTAGCAATGCTAATGATTCACATGTTGCTGCACCTCCTACTATCAATAATAAAATAATTGGTGTTGGCAATGTTTCTACTCCTAGTGCAAAGCGCGCAAAATTACCCGAAACTCGCTAAAACTGCTGAAACCGCTCGTGATAAAACTGCTGAAATTTTTTCCAACCTTGGGGATGATAATCCCATTGCTTTAGATTGTAATGATTTAGATTTTGATGATTGCCACATCTCTGAAGTTATAAAGTTCTTACAAAAACTTGCTAAGAGTCCCAATGCTAGCGCTGTAAACTTGGCTTTCACAAAACATATTACAAATGCTCTCATGAAAGCTAGAGAAGAAAAGCTAAAACTTGAAACTTCTATTCCTAGAAAGCTAGAGGATGGTTGGGAGCCCATCATTAAAATGAGGGTCAAAGATTTTGATTATAATGCTTTATGTGATCTTGATGCAAGTATTTCTGTTATGCCTAAGAAAGTCTATGATATGCTTGACATGCCACCAATGAAAAACTGTTATCTGGATGTTAATCTCGCTGATAATGCTAAAAAGAAACCTTTGGGGAGAATTGATAATGTTCATATTATGGTTAACAATAACCTTGTCCCCGTTGATTTTGTTGTCTTGGATATTGAATGCAATGCATCTTGCCCCATTATATTGGGAAGACCTTTTCTTCGAACCGTTGGTGCTACTATTGATATGAAGGAAGGTAATATTAAAGGGATTTCTATTTTCGTGCCCTCAGGTCCTTAGTTGTACTCAGTTTTCCCCAGCTCCCTAGTTTTTCCTCAGTTTTCCCCAAGCCCTTGTCTGAACCGCAGAAGGAGCTCGGACGGAAGGAATCCGTTAAGTTGACCGTTCCGTGCTGACGAGTGGGGTCGTGTCGTTTGTGGGGTCGCGTCGTGTGGGACCGCGTCGTGTGGGGCTGGTAGGAAGGGACCGCGTGGGACGGGACGAGGCCGTGTTTGTGTGGCCGTAGCGTGTGGGGCCGTAGCGTGTGGAGCCGTGTGGGTCCGGGACGGGGGCACGAGTGGTTTCTGTCTCTTTCGCCCGGATTAGCAGTTTTCAATGTACCTTTTTCCTCTCTATCGCTCGATCTCATTCATATTTGATAGCCCAAATTGGTAGCAAATCTAGAGCAGCTTCTCCTTCGTTTTTTAACGCCATTCATTTCTTTATGCCTTCGTTTTTACCCAATCAGGTAGGAAATCTAGGGCACAAATCCAGAGAAAAAATATAGGATAAGCTGCATACGAGCAACCAACATAGCATAGATATATTCGGGACAGATCCAAAAGTAGTACCGATAGATCCAACATAAGCTACATTTTACATGAAATTAAGCTGCTCTACGGATAGAGCGAGTCACATACGGAGAGTGCGGTAGGCACGTTCAACGCCTCCGGGTAGCGCGTGTGACTCGCTTGGAGGTTGCGCAGGTGAATCCCAAGTGCTTTGTGTTTGGCCATGTACGCATGCACGTTCACGATCCTTCCAACTCTAGCGCCACATCCGCCAATGGATTCAGCATGGTTCACCAGGGAGTTGAAGTCGGTGGCGCGGAGCTTCCTGTTGCGAAGGGGCACTTGTAAATGCCTCGAGCAAAAGGGCCATCGTAATGGCCGGACTGCAGCCTCCCGAGGACGTGACGAGTCTTGGTGTGGAAGGACTCGTCGTCGCTCGTCGACGTCGGCTGCTCTACACCTGTCACGTAGCACCAAAGATCGTGCAAAAAACACGGAGTCAATTGCAACGATGATGGAACAGAGAGTGAACAAAAAATCATGCATGATAATATGGGCTCGAAAAAAAGAGGTAGCCTCAGTTACATTGGACACACTTATATCCAGGATTTGAGTCAGCAAACCAAAGATCATGCACAACAAATTTGTACACACCAATTGTTTACTGACCAAACCCTGAATCAATTTATGCCCAAATATTCATCATCATCGGCACAAATCTTAAACAAAAGCAAATCACAAACACTAATAACGCAAGATCTAACACAAAAGGATCGAACTAGGAACGGACGAACGAGTAATAACGCAAGATCTAACAAAAAAGGATTGAACTAGGAACGGACGAACCGTAATAACGGTAGATCTAACACAAAATGATTGAAATGAGATAAGAACAAGGGAACAAAGGGTTACCTCCGGCTCGTTGTCGACGATGGTGGTGTCGTAGGGGTTCTCCGGCGCGTCGTACTCGCACTCGGTTCGTACGGGTCCCAATCGACGGGGGACCGGACGGTGGCGGCGGCCGATGCGCCGGCTGCTACGTTGGAAGCAGCGACGGGGGCCCGGACGGGGGCGGCGGCCGATGCGCCGGCTGCTACGTTGGAAGCAGCGACGGGGGCCTCGGACGGGGGCGGCGGCCGATGCGCCGGCTGCTACGATGGAAGCGGCGACGGGGGCCCGGACGGGGGCGGCGGGCTGATGTGCCGACAATGGGCATCTCATTCTTCTCCATCGCCGGCGGTTTTCTTCGGGGTTTTTTCTTCGGTTGTGGAGAAGATGATGGGACAGGAGAGGCGGTTGCGGTGAGCCGGTGAGAACGTGCGTCGAGGGAGAGAAAGAGGGGCTCTATAAAGACGAAGGTGGCGTGTACCGCAACACGCGTCCGCTATGCACGGCAACACGCGTCCGCTATGCACGGCTGCAGCGTGCACCGCTACCCGAGTCTAACCCCGGGACGTTTGGTGTACTCGGTTATAACCTCGGGCCTTATACGGAAATTTTATCCGTACTCGGTTTTCCCTTCGAGGACTTAGACCGACAAGTGCAATATACTCGGTTTTACCCTCAAGTAGCTGGTCAACAGAGAGTCAACAAATGAGATTAACATAGCTAATTGAGTCATTTCATGCGCAAAAAAATCCAAAAAAATAAAAACATAGTGGCAACTACTCATGGAGTCTTCCTACGCAACCTGCCACCTAGAAAACCTTAACAAACATATATAAATCAAGTTTTACCACAAATTGCCACTTCTCGGAATCACTAGTGTAGCTATGAAGATGCATGGTTTTCCACCCAAACCCCTTTGCAAAACATCTTTCCCAAAACATAGTTTGTCTAAATGATGCCATAATTGTCACACTCATGTATATTTGAATTGCAAATAATTTGATGTAGCCCAATATGAATTATATTGTACAAAACACACATTTTTCATTTTGTAATTCTTTTGTTTGAATCCCTTAGTCTATTTACTATTTATGTGCCCTTGGATTCTTAGTACTACTCAGTTTTGCCCTCAAGTACTCGTCACAAATGCTGCGAGAAGCCCAAACTTATCCCGATTGGTTGAGCCGTTGTCACACGGATCGACTCCACGAACCGTTGATCCACCGATCTAACGGGCTGTATACCCCTATCCGTCTCTTCGTGGCAACCTCTCTCTCTCTCTCTCTCTCTCTCTTCGTGGCCACCCATCTCTCTCTCTCTCTCTCTGTCGGTGGAGAATGCAATGACGAGTTTGCCACTTAATATATAGTATTGGTATAAACATGAGGCATACATATTTGCGGATTTCGGTGATTGCATTATTTGTCAGCCCTCTAACAATTATCAACTATCTTGAGCTGTCCCTTTCTTTTAGGGAATATAGTTTGGGATATAGTATTGGTATTTTGAAACGGCCTAAAAGTGGTATAATTTTGTTATAAACATGAGGCATACATTTTTGCGGATTTCGGCGATTGCATTATTTGTCACCCCTCTAACAATTATCAACTATCTTTAGCTGTCCTTTTCTTTTAGGGAATATAGTTTGGGATATGGTATTGGTATTTTGGAAAGGCCTAAAAGTGGTATAATTTTGGTATAAACATGAGGCATACATTTTTGCGGATTTCGGCGATTGCATTATTTGTCACCCCTCTAACAATTATCAACTATCTTTAGCTGTCCTTTTCTTTTAGGGAATATAGTTTGGGATATGGTATTGGTATTTTGGAAAGGCCTAAAAGTGGTATAATTTTGGTATAAACATGAGGCATACATATTTGCGGATTTCGGGGATTGCATTATTTGTCACCCCTCTAACAATTATCAACTATCTTGAGCTGTCCTTTTCTTTTAGGGAATATAGTTTGGGATATAGTATTGGTATTTTGAAACGGCCTAAAAGTGGTATAATTTTGTTATAAACATGAGGCATACATTTTTGCGAATTTCGGCGATTGCATTATTTGTCACCCCTCTAATAATTATCAACTATCTTTAGCTGTCCTTTTCTTTTAGGGAATATAGTTTGGTAATTTCGGTGAATGCACACACTAACTTTGTAAACAACTACAAGTACATGTAACTGAATAATGGATTTGTAACTAGGTATCCCTTGTAACAACTTCTAGCGCCTGGTGAGCAATGATAAGAATCCGATCGTAATTATACAACAAAAAAAACAACCAGCCATCGATTAGCTTGCTTCTTCAACTCGATCAGCTGCCTTAACCGCTTGTTCATTTTCTTCAGTTCTCCCTTCACTTCCACCGGTTCCGCATTGGGAGCATTAGGCATAATCGGAAGGTCCCTAATCGGAACGGCTCCTCTCTCCGCCGCATTCTCTACGACAAGTCCCCCCTCCCAAATTGCGCCCCCAATAGCGCCAATTGATTCCTCGCAACCGAAGCCTCCGAACGTACACATCGATCCACTCGAAATGCCTGCATTTCTTCAAGATCCGAAAACAACAACGTGAACCCTAAATCCCAAATTCGAGGGAATAACAAGAAAATCGAGAGAAAACGAGAGAAATTGGAGCGAGATCTAACCTTATCCCCCTCTCTATATGGCAAGCTCTCGCATGCAACGAACTCACGTCCACGGTTGCCGTTCTCGTCCGTCTTACGGATCGACCGCTTCGCAGGCTCCCGGCGTGGGCGGTCGGGGCATCTTGTCAAAGGCACGGGTCCATACCGCGGCCATGAAGAACGGGAGGTCGAAGAGAAACTAGACATCACCCGCGTGCCGGAGAAGGGCTGCCGCCGGCGGAGAAGAAGAACAATGGGGCGCGGAGAAAGAAAGGGGAAGCAATGGCACGGGCACGGGCGCGGGGCTAGCTCGGGCTCCCATTTTGCAACGGTCACCCGGGTAAGCTGTGGGTCCGGCGCGCTCACGTGGACAAGTTGTGGGTCCCACGATGATCCGGATAAGTGGAGACGTGTCCAATGCGGGGCACCAACAGCGGCCCCACTTGCCGGCACCAACCAACGTCAACTAAACGGGATTCCTTCCGTCCGAGCTCTTTCTGCGGGTTATAGACAAGAAGTTGGGGAAAACTGAGGAAAAACTAAGGAGCTGGGGAAAACTGAGTACAACTAAGGACCCGAGGGCACGAAAATAGAAATCCCAATATTAAATATCAATTTCCTCTCAAGAAAGGTATGAAACACTTCCCTAGAAAGAGAATGAAGTTACCTTATGATTCTATTATTAGAACAAATTATGATGTTGATGCTTCGTCTCTTGATGTTACTTGATTTACACTTTCTGCGCCTAGCTGAAAGGCGTTAAAGAAAAGCGCTTATGGGAGACAACCCATGTTTTTACTACAGTATTTTTGTTTTATATTTGAGTCTTGGAAGTTGTTTACTACCGTAGAAACCTCTCCTTATCTTAGTTTTATGTTTTGTTGTGCCAAGTAAAGTCTTTGATAGTAAAGTAAATACTAGATTTGGATTACTGCACAGAAACAGATTTCTTTGCTGTCACGAATCTGGGTCTAATTCTCTGTAGGTAACTCAGAAAATTAAGCCAATTTACGTGAGTGATCCTCAGATATGTACGCAACTTTCATTCAATTTGGGCATTTTCATTTGAGCAAGTCTGGTGCCCTAATAAAATCCATCTTTACGGACTGTTCTTTATGCAATGTCCAGAAGTGTTAAGAATGATTGTGTCACCTCTGAACATGTTAATTTTTATTGTGCACTAACCCTCTAATGAGTTGTTGCGACTTTGGTGTGGAGGAAGTTTTCAAGGATCAAGAGAGGAGGATGATACAATATGATCAAGGAGAGTGAAAGCTCTAAGCTTGGGGATGCCCCGGTGGTTCACCCCTGCATATTCTAAGAAGACTCAAGCGTCTAAGCTTGGGGATGCCCAAGGCATCCCCTTCTTCATCGACAACATTATCAGGTTCCTCCCCCGAAACTATATTTTTATTCCGTCACATCTTATGCACTTTGCTTGGAGCGTCGGTTTGTTTTTGTTTTTGTTTTTGTTTTGTTTGAATAAAATGGATCCTAGCATTCACTTTGTGGGAGAGAGACACGCTCCGCTGTAGCATATGGACCAGTATGTCCTTAGGCTCTACTCATAGTATTCATGGCGAAGTTTCTTCTTCGTTAAATTGTTATATGGTTGGAATTGGAAAATGCTACATGTAGTAACTCTAAAAATGTCTTGGATAATTTGATACTTGGCAATTGTTGTGCTCATGTTTAAGCTCTTGCATCATATACTTTGCACCCATTAATGAAGAAACGCTTAGAGCTTGCTAATTTGGTGTGCATATTTGGTTTCTCTAGAGTCTAGATAATATCTAGTATTGAGTTTTGAACAACAAGGAAGACGGTGTAGAGTCTTATAATGTTTACAATATGTCTTTTATGTGAGTTTTGCTGCACCGTTCATCCTTGTGTTTGTTTCAAATAACCTTGCTAGCCTAAACCTTGTATCGAGAGGGAATACTTCTCATGCATCCAAAATCCTTGAGCCAACCACTATGCCATTTGTGTCCACCATACCTACCTACTACATGGTATTTATCCGCCATTCCAAAGTAAATTGCTTGAGTGCTACCTTTAAAATTCCATCATTCACCTTTGCAATATATAGCTCATGGGACAAATAGCTTAAAAACTATTGTGGTATTGAATATGTACTTATGCACTTTATCTCTTATTAAGTTGCTTGTTGCGCGATAACCATGCTTCTGGGGACGCCATCAACTATTCTTTGTGGAATATCATGTGAGTTGCTATGCATGTCCGTCTTGTCTGAAGTAAGAGAGATCTACCACCTTTATGGTTGGAGCATACATATTGTTAGAGAAGAGCATTGGGCCGCTAACTAAAGCCATGATTCATGGTGGAAGTTTCAGTTTTGGACATATATCCTCAATCTCATATGAGAATAATAATTGTTGCCACATGCTTATGCATTAAAGAGGAGTCCATTATCTGTTGTCCATGTTGTCCCGGTATGGATGTCTAAGTTGAGAATAATCAATAGCGAGAAATCCAAAATGCGAGCTTTCTCCTTAGACCTTTGTACATGCGGCATGGAGGTACCCCTTTGTGACACTTGGTTAAAATATGTGTATTGCGATGATCCGGTAGTCCAAGCTAATTAGGACAAGGTGCGGGCACTATTAGTATACTATGCATGAGACTTGCAACTTGTAAGATATAATTTACATAACTCATATGCTTTATTACTACCGTTGACAAAATTGTTTCATGTTTTCAAAATAAAAGCTCTAGCACAAATATAGCAATCGATGCTTTCCTCTTTGAAGGACCATTCTTTTTTACTTTTATGTTGAGTCAGTTCACCTATCTCTCTCCACCTCAAGAAGAAAACACTTGTGTGAACTATGCATTGATTCCTACATACTTGCATATTGCACTTGTTATATTACTCTATGTTGACAATTATCTATGAGATATACATGTTACAAGTTGAAAGCAACCGCTGAAACTTAATCTTCCTTTGTGTTGCTTCAATACCTTTACTTTGATTTATTGCTTTATGAGTAAACTCTTATGCAAGACTTATTGATGCTTGTCTTGAAGTACTATTCATGAAAAGTCTTTGCTTTATGATTCACTTGTTTACTCATGTCATTACCATTGTTTTGATCGCTGCATTCATTACATATGTTTACAAATAGTATGATCAAGGTTATGATGGCATGTCACTTCAGAAATTATCTTTGTTATCGTTTTACCTGCTCGGGACGAGCAAAACTAAGCTTGGGGATGTTGATACGTCTCCGACGTATCGATAATTTCTTATGTTCCATGCCACATTATTGATGATATCTACATGTTTTATGCACACTTTATGTCATATTCGTGCATTTTCTGGAACTAACCTATTAACAAGATGCCGAAGATCCGATTGTCTGTTTTCTGCTGTTTTTGGTTTCAGAAATCCTAGTAACGAAATATTCTCGGAATTGGACGAAATCAACGCCCAGGGTCCTATTTTGCCACGAAGCTTCCGGAAGACCGAAGAGGAGTCGAAGTGGGGCCACGAGGTGCCGCCACCATAGGGCGGCGTGGCCCAGGCCCTGGCCGCGCCGACCTATGGTGTGGGGCCCTCGTGTGGCCCCCCACGTTGCCCTTCCGCCTACTTAAAGCCTCCGTCGCGAAAACCCCAGAACGAAGAACCACGATACGGAAAACCTTCCAGAGACGCCGCCGCCGCCAATCCCATCTCGGGGGATTCTGGAGATCTCCTCCGGCACCCAGCCGGAGAGGGGATTCATCTCCCGGAGGACTCTTCACCGCCATGGTCGCCTCCGGAGTGATGAGTGAGTAGTTCACCCCTGGACTATGGGTCCATAGCAGTAGCTAGATGGTTGTCTTCTCCTCATTGTGCTTCATTGTTGGATCTTGTGAGCTGCCTAACATGATCAAGATCATCTATCCGTAATGCTATATGTTGTGTTTGTCGGGATCCGATGGATAGAGAATACCATGTTATGTTAATTATCAAGTTATTACCTATGTGTTGTTTATGATCTTGCATGCTCTCCGTTATTAGTAGAGGCTCGGCCAAGTTGATGCTAGTAACTCCAAGAGGGAGTATTTATGCTCGATAGTGGGTTCATGTCTCCGTGAATCGGGGGAGTGACGAAACCCCTAAGGTTATGGATGTGCTTGTTGCCACTAGGGATAAAACATTGATGCTATGTCCGAGGATGTAGTTATTGATTACATTACGCGCAATACTTAATGCAATTGTCTCGTTGTTAGCAACTTAATACTGGAGGGGGTTCGGATGATAACCTCGAAGGTGGACCTTTTAGGCATAGATGCGGTTGGATGGCGGTCTATGTACTTTGTCGTAATGCCCAATTAAATCTCACTCGTACTTATCATGACATGTATGTGCATTGTTATGCCCTCTCTATTTGTCAATTGCCCGACTGTAATTTGTTCACCCAACATGCTTTTATCTTATGGGAGAGACACCTCTAGTGAACTGTGGACCCCGGTCCATTCTCTTATACTCGAAATACAAATCTGCTGCAATACTTGTTCTTTACTCGTTTTCTTGCAAACAATCATCTTCCACACAATACGGTTAACCCTTTGTTACAGCAAGCCGGTGAGATTGACAACCTCACTGTTTCGTTGGGGCAAAGTACTTTGGTTGTGTTGTGCAGGTTCCACGTTGGCGCCGGAATCTCCGGTGTTGCGCCGCACTACATCCCGCCGCCATCAACCTTCAACGTGCTTCTTGACTCCTACTGGTTCGATTAAACCTTGGTTTCTAACTGAGGGAAACTTGCCGCTGTGCGCATCACACCTTCCTCTTGGGGTTCCCAACGGACGTGTCAATTACACGCATCAATAGGTTCAGGTGATGATGAAGATTCGGTGGATTCAACATGATGATATTAGAGCTAGAGTTGATATCGCTCTCTTATCCCCTTTTTAAAATGGTCTGAATAGACGAGCTTCTGCTCCCTCTTGTTTACAAAGGAAAATTGGCTTTCCGCAAAATAAGCTCCACATAAAGCCTCGCATACGCGCTTGCTAAAAGGTTGTACTAAGTCTTGCTGAGTCCCTGTACTCAGCCTTGCATGCTTTGTTTCAGACGAAGTCCTTCCAACAGATGGTGGTTTCTACCTTGACGTCGACGAGTAGCTAGTTCGGTGTTCCCAGGCGGCAGCCTGAGACTTATGGGCTTGGACGTCGCCTTATGTTATGGCCTCTTAGGCCCTTTGCATTCTTTCCGTTGCTTGTTGAATTGTGGTCAGCGACCTCTGCGTGTAATAAATTTGGATCTTAACTCTCTTAGGAGTTGTAATATATTCTATTGCAGTCGTAGAGTCACTGTTGTGTTACCGATTCTCACCCTGTAGGCCCTAGAGATCTAGGTTAGGCTTATGCCAGATGTGATGTCTAGGTTTGTCTAGCCCTGACCTCCGGGGGTCCCGACAGGTTTTGGTATCAGAGCAGGACTGCCTGTAGAAAACCCTTTCTACTGGTCGATGTTGAGTCTAGTATTTGTGAAAACTATTTGAAAGCTAAAAGTATTTGCAAAAACATCTGAATAGGATCCTTTTTACTCCTTACCTGGTGTCACTCTAATGCTGAGTCATCTTACCTTGGTTTGATTGAAAAAGGTTTTACCTCTACCCTGATATTTCCAAACTTATAGGATCTACGGGTTTGGGTAGTTTTCTCTAAAAGTACTCCGTACGTGGTTGCTTAACTCAGTGTTCCTAAAGCTATATCAGTTGATCTGAATCTTGTTCCTTCCATTGAGTGAATGTTATCATTCCGTTAAATCCTTTCCAAGGAATCTGTTTCTCATGATCTTTTTACTTTGTGGGTTCCACATAATTCTGTTCTAGGCTTCAAGGTTTCCTTTTACCTTGGATGCCTCCTTTCCTTTTTAATTGTTTTTCTTGATCGAATAATACTTCTAAAGCTAGGTATGACTTCTTGAAAGTTACTTTGTGATTACTACCTCGCAGTATCCTCCGTGTCACTGAGATAGTAGTTACCCCTTTATTTGTGTTTTCCCGTTGGACTTGAACCGAAGGTCCCGGATTGTGCTGGGTTCTCTTAGTGTGAATCTAAGTACATGATGCTGGCCTTTAACCCAAGATCCGTTCCGTTGATCCCTCCTCTGGTCGTGCTCGTCTGACCCATGTCTCTGCTGATGAGGCTGAAGAGGATCCAAGCTTCCTAATGGGTACGCTCTATATAAACTCAATCCTAGCTACGGTTCTGTTTGATTTCGGAGCATCGCATACTTTCATATCTCAAGAGTTTGCAAGAAAGCATGATATACCCTTCGAGACAATGCCCTCCCCTCTAGAGATCACAACTCCTGGATCTCGTTGGCAAACCATCTGGATTACCCCTGAGGTTATAATCAGTATAGGGCCAGTGTGGTTCCCCACCTCTCTCATTGCCCTCAAGTCAACTGACATTGATGTCATCTTGGGCATGGATTGGATAGTAAAGCATAAGGCTGTCATTGATTGCGCAGCTAGGTCTATTGTACTGACCAACCTTTCTGGCAAAGGTGTTCTGTACTGGGCTTCATCCGCAATACCTCCATCGGCAAGGTTTACCCCTGAAGCCGAGTTGTATGCCATTGAAGCCCTACCTAAACCAGAAATCTCCGATGTCTGGGTGGTCCGTGACTTTCCAAATGTCTTCCCTGAAGAGTTACCTGGCATGCCACCTGATCGAAGTGTGGACTTTGTCATTGAGTTGGTTCCCGGAACTGCCCCTGTTTCTCGGAGACCATATCGTATGCCTCCGGAAGAGTTGGTGGAACTGAAGAAGCAGTTAGAGGAGTTAGAAGAGAAGAACTTCATCCAACCTAGTACTTCTTCCTGGGGATGCCCTGCCCTCTTTGTTAAGAAGAGAGATACCAACATTCCGCGGCTGGTTGTTGATTACCGCCCGCTCAATGCAGTGACCATCAAGAACAAATACCCTCTTCCTATAATCAATGATCTTTTTGATCAGTTGTCCGGTGTCACAGTCTTCTCCAATATGGATTTGAGATTAGGGTACCATCAAATCAAAATCCGAAAGGAGGACATTCCAAAGACAGCGTTCACAACTCGTTATGGTCTTTACGAGTACACTGTCATGTCCTTTGGTCACACAAATGCTCGTGCCACTTTTATGCGGCTCATGAACTCTGTTTTCATGGAGTATCTTGACAAGTTCGTCGTGGTCTACATTGATGATATTCTGATCTATTCCAAAACCGAATATGAACATGATGAACATCTAAGTATGGTGCTAACCAAACTTCGTGAGCACCGTTTCTACGCCAAGTTCTCCAAATGTGCGTTCTGGTTAAAAGAGCTCATATTCCTGGGTCATGTTATCTCTGAAAAAGGTGTGCCAGTCATTCCAGATAAAGTTCAAGCCATTCTTGACTAGAAGACACCTAAGTCAGCTAAGGAGATTCGGAGTTTTCTTGGTCTAGCGGGTTACTACCGCCGATTCATTGAAAATTTCTCCAAGATTGCCAAGCCAATGACCGATCTTCTCAAGAAAGACAAGAAGTTCGAATGGTCAGAAAAGGCTGAAGAAAGTTTCCAGGTTTTGAAAACCAAGCTGACTACTGCTCCTGTGCTTGTCCTTCCGGACACAAGCAAAGACTTTGTTGTCTATTGCGATACCTCTCTCCAAGGGCTCGGATGTGTGTTGATGCAAGATGTCCATGTGGTGGCCTATGCCTCTCGATGCTTGAAACCACATGAGCTCAATTATCCTAATCATGTTCTCGATCTTGCAGTTGTGATCCATGCTCTTAAGCAATGACAACCTTACCTTTATGGTAATCGTTGCGAGTTGTACTCGGATCATCAAAGTATGAAGTATCTTTTCACCCAGCCGGATCTGAATATCAGACAGAGAAGATGGCTGGAAGTCATCAAAGATTATGGATTGGGTCTCAACTATAAACCCGACAAAGCCAATGTCGTTGCTGACGCGCTAAGTCGGAAGTCCTATTGCAACAACCTGATGGTTAAGAAAGCGCAACCTTCTCTCTATGAGGAACTTGCAAAACTCAACCTTGAGATTGTTCCTAGTGGATTCCTTGCTAATCAAGAGGTGAAGCCCTCTCTTGAATACCAGATCAAGAAGGCTCAGAAGCAAGATTCTGGCATTACCGAGATCAAGAAGAACATTGCTAGCGGAGTTGCTAAATGTTTCTCCATTGATGATCAAGGTACCGTTTATTTCGGTAAACGTCTAATCGTGCCGGATAAATCGGATCTGAAAGAGCTAATCCTTAAAGAAGCTCATGATTCACCCCTTTCTATCCATCCTGGTAGTACCAAAATGTATCGGGATCTCCACCAAAGATTCTGGTGGTCTGGGATGAAGCAAGAGATCGCTAAGTTTCTTGCTGAATGCGACGTTTGCCGTCGTGTGAAGGCTGAACATCAAACATCTGCTGGCACTCTCCAACCTCTATCAATTCCAGAGTGGAAATGGGATGAAATTGGCATGGATTTCATTACCGGTCTCCCCAAGACCAAAAATGGAAGAGATACTATATGGGTAGTCAATGACCGTCTATCCAAGGTTGCTCATTTCCTTCCTATCCGAGAAGACATAAAAGCTAGTCAACTAGCAGATCTGTATATCTCACGGATAGTCACTCTCCATGGAGTTCCTAAGAAGATCATCTCTGATCGTGGGAGTTTTTTTACCTCAAAGTTCTGGGCTAGTTTTCAACAAGCTATGGGAACTCGTCTTTCCTTCAGCACAGCCTATCATCCTCAAACCGGTGGTCAAACCAAAAGAGTGAATCAAATTCTCGAAGACATGCTCAGGGCCTGTGTTATATCCTTCGGTAAAGATTTGGAAAAGTGCCTTCCATTTGCCGAGTTCACCTATAACAACAGCTTCCAATCTAGCCTGGGCATGGCACCTTTTGAAGCTTTGTATGGCAGAAGGTGTAGAACTCCTTTGAACTGGTCCAAAACCAGAGAAAGAAAGTTCTTTGGACCAGATATAATCAATGAAGCAGAAGATCAAGTTCGCATCATTCACGAGCGTCTGAAAACTGCGCAGTCACGTCAAAAGAGCTACTATGATCGCCATCATCAAGAAGAGAAGTATGAAATTGGTGATCAAGCTTATCTTCGGGTCACTCCTCTCAAGGGTGTCCGTTCGGTATCAAAGGCAAACTAGCACCTCGCTATGTTGGTCCTTTCCGCGTCCTTGCCAACCGTGGTAATGTTTCTTACAAGTTGGAGTTACCTTTCAACTTTCCCTAAGTTCATGATGTCTTCCATGTGTCCCAACTCAAGTGTTGCTTCAAAGATCCTATCCGTGGTGTTGATCACGAGACTCTTGACCTCCAAGAGGATCTAACTTATCGAGAACATCCTGTTCGTATCCTTGATGAAGCCGAGCGTAAAACTCGACGTCAGAGCATCAAGTTCCTGAAAGTTCAATGGTCTAATCATTCCGAGAAAGAAGCAACCTAGGAACGAGAAGATCGTTTACGATCTGAGTACCCTTCCTTCTTTTCTAAAATCTAGGAATCTCGAGGACGAGATTCTTGTAAGGGGGGTAGAGTTGTAACGTCCCAATCTTGTTATATCTAAAATAAATGAGTGATCATGTGCATCTCATGCATGTAGTTTGCATTTGAGTAAATTTTGTATCAAAGTTTAATAATATTCAATATGCAAATCCTTCTCTATTTCTTTCTCCCAAATTCTCTCAAGAATTTATAAAATAAACTCATGGTTTTGTTGTTCTCAATAAGACTATGTGAGTGTTTTATTATTTCTCTGGCAAAATTGAGTTTCAAACAAAATTTAAACAGATTTGAAAATTGGATTTTGAAAATAAAAATGAGAAAAAAGAAAGAGAGAGCTCTCTCTTCCCTCTCCTGGGCTCAGCCCACCTCTTTCTTCCTCTCCCTCTCTCTGGCCGCAGCCCAGCATGGCCCAAGTAGCCCAACAGCAAACCCACCCCAGCCCATATTTCCCACAGGGGGTTTTCGCAAAATCGCCTTCGTCCCCGCCGTTCGAAGCTCCTCGGTGGAGAGCTGCCGGCCGCCCGATGGCCTGGCCGACCACGATGAGCTCCGCCGCCCCCGGCGGCATATAAGAGCTGCACCGCCGGCGCCTCTAACCCTAGCGCCCCACTTCTCCCCTCCCCGCGCTCTCCCGCGCCCCCCAGACCTAACCCTACTGCTTGCAGGGACGGCCGCCGCCGTCCGATTCGCCGCCGGCGAGGTTCCCCTGCCGTCGCCGATCCCTCCACCGGAACCGTGGTGAGCTGCTGCCCCTCCCCATGCCCTCGCCTTGCTCCCTCTCCCTCTCTAGTGCCGCCGCGTCGAGCACCCGGCTCCGGCCGCCGCAGCACCTCGCCGGAGGCCCTGCTCCGGTGGGTAATCCACCCCCGTGCCGCCTCCTTTTAGTCGCCTGCGGCACGCGGAGTCGACTGCGCCCTCGTGCGCGTCCTCCCGCCCACGGGAGCCTCCGATTGGAGGTCAACCCGAGCTCACTGTGAGCAATGGCCGCGCTGACGTCATGCTGACGTCAGCGTGACGTCATGCTGACGTCAGCGTGACGTCATTAATCTTTTTTCCTATTTTCTGTTTTTCCAGCAATTCATTTCTGTAATTTCTGTAAATAGAAAAATATTGACAGGTGGACCCCATCTGTCAGAATTTTAATAAATTAGGAAGTATTTAGAAAAGAATAAAATCATGACATGTGGGTCCAAATTGTTAAACTTTATTATTTTTATATAACTTTCAGAAATTGATTTAAAATGAATTAAACTTGGGAAATTCATAACTAATTCATTTTAAATCATAAAATATAAAATTATATATCAAAATGACCAGAAAAACAAATCCTAGCTGTTTATCCATGTTTCATACATGCTTGAACCAATTAAATATGAGCCTTAGCAAAACCCTAAATCGACCCCTCTCATATGTCGAGATTCGATGTCGAACCACTCAATTTCTATCGATGCACCTAGGGTTGCCCAAACCCCTTTAATATGACATGTCATCATATTGTATGTGCATTGCATTGTACCTTGTCTTGATTGTGCTCTTCCTTTCCGGTATTTGGTTCTTCTCGATACGTACCGAACGCGAGCCTGAGATCAACGCCACCGAAGAGCAGCACTCGAACAACGAGGGACAAGGCAAGCCCTAACCTGGCTCATATATGGTTTCGAAATGCTTTTACTTCTGGTTCTTACATAATGCATCCGCTTCAAATTTGTTTTATCGGCAGTTGTAGATATCCTATGTGTGCATATTCCATCCTTGGAGCCCAAAGTTCCTGATCTACCGCTCCCAGCAAAACTAGGTTGAGCTTGTTCGCATCGCTAGAGCTGTATTTATGATATGCTTAGCCATGCTTAGCTGTTGAAGTCTGATCCATCCGGTTGATGAATCAGAGCTACGAATGAACCTAGTTTGACAGGATGACGTGGTAAGATCAGTGATGATGTTAATAATCATGTTTAAAGGCTAGGATGGGCCGCCACATGGGGATGCGGTGATTTGACTCGTTCTCGCCGATACTAGGACCTGAGTTCTCGCCTTCGGAACCAAGACTGAGCGTACAGCCACACGGGGCCCATGGGAACCTCTTGGCCCAAACTTGCCTAGCTTACCCATGAGTCAATTAGTTTGCGAGTTCCATTTGCCATACGCATGGGGAAAAGCTGGAAAAAGTTTTCAAAGTGCATCATACAGGGCGTGGCCGGGGTGAAGGATGTTGTAGGCATTGAACTGGATCCCCTGCACACAATGACCGGGACCGTCTCGGAGAATGGCTACCTACGATGACGGAGCTCCCCAGTTAGTTTGACTCATGGAATAGGCGAAGTAAGGGAAAGGTTTTGGTCGGCCACCCTCTGCCAGCACACCAAGGAAGTGTGTTATACTAGTGGCACTAAGAGTCTGTCGGCGCGTATGGGTAAAGTTGTACACCCCTGAAGGGTAAATCTTTTCGAAAAGCCGTGTCCACGGTTACAGATGACTTGGTGATGGATTCTATGATCATAGACAACTTGAACCTAATCGTAAAACTTGATGTCAATGTGTGATAAGGATCCCTTCTCAGGGTGTCGAGTGGGTGATCCTAGGTGATAGGTTCAGGTGATGATGAAGATTCGGTGGATTCAACAGGATGATATTAGAGCTAAAGTTGATATCGCTCTCTTATCCCCTTTTTAAAATGGTCTGAATAGACGAGCTTCTGCTCCCTCTTGTTTACAAAGGAAAACTGGCTTTCCGCAAAATAAGCTCCACATAAAGCCTCGCATACCCGCTTGCTAAAAGGTTGTACTAAGTCTTGCTGAGTCCCTGTACTCATCCTTGCATGGTTTGTTTCAGACGAAGTCCTTCCAAGAGATGGTGGTTTCTACCTTGACGTCGACGAGTGCTAGTTCGGAGTTCCCAGGCGGCAGCCTGAGACTTATGGGCTGGGACGTCGCCTTATGCTATGGCCTCTTAGGCCCTTTGCAGTCTTGTTATCTAGATAACATAATTTTCTTTCCGTTGCTTGTTGAATTGTGGTCAGTGACCTCTGCGTGTAATAAATTTGGATCTTAACTCTCTTAAGAGTTGTAATATATTTTCTTTCAGTCGTAGAGTCACTGTTGTGTTACCGATTCTCAACCTGTAGGCCCTAGAGATCTAGGTTAGGCTTATGCCAGATGTGATGTCTGGGTTTGTCTAGCCCTGACCTCCGGGGGTCCCGACAAGGACCATCTTTGTTACTAGCTCACTTCCTTGGTCGCGCTAACCCCATTGTTCTCCCTTGTCTGTGTTTTCGTGTTTCCTTGACATAGATCACCACTTTTGACATTTGCTTTGGATTTTACCCACATTTGACAATAAACATTTTCGTTGGTCTTTTCCGTTTGCTATCCACTCCACTCCTACCACATATAGAGTTCTTAGCCTTTTGCGTGTGTTTTGAGTGTGTGGGTGAGTAAACCCGATACATTTCGACTTTGCTCTTGACTTGAACCATTTTTATGATAGTTTCTTGAAAGGTGGGATAGTTGTGTAGTTTTCCTTCCACCACATACACATACACATACACGTATACCATTCCTAGTGAGAGCTATACAATATGACCCCACAATAACAAGTCGAGATGAGAGCATACTTCGCCGAGCTAGATGCTCGAGAAGCCAAAATGACACCCAAAGATAAAGCCGAGTGCAACGCATACTTCAAACACCTTGAGAGCAAGAGTGACACACCCCATGAGTTGAGTGAGGACACTTTGATTTCTAACAACTTAACCTCTACTCCTCTTGTGTTGTCTTCCTCTTTGCTAGGTTGATCGGACATCGACGACGCCATTGCGATGGAGATGAGGGACTCCACTATATGTGAGATGAGCAACTCCACCATATGTGAGATGAGTGACTCCACTATATGTGAGCTTGAGTGCCTCCACTTCGAGAGCATGAGTGATACACCAAGTGAGATGAGAGTGGTAGTTGATAGGTCATGTGAGGTCATTTCAAATTCTAACAACTTACCCTCTACCTCTAGTGTGTTCTCTTGTGTCTCATTAAGTACCATGGATGACGAGACGCCGATCATGGAGAAGATGTACATGGTGCATGACGATGATGATATCACACCATGCTTGCTTTAAGATGAACATGGAGGCCACATGGAGCCTACCACTTCCACAACACCTACCTCATATGAGCGGGACTACAAAGGTACGTATATGGGTGTTGATGATGCCATGATCCCACTAGTGGACATGATGAATTTTGAGTGCATGCATGATGATAATGATGATACAATTGCTATGTCACATGCTCCATTCTTATTCCCATGTGATGCTTTGCTTGATAACAATGTTGACCATGTGGAATTACTTGCTTGTGACAATATGACCATGCCATGCTATGAGAGTTTCACTTTCTCTCCTTTTGCTTGCAATGTGTCGAACAATTGCTCTTTCCCATGTATTGCTTGCAATGAAAATGATAATTATTGTGTTATGACAACCTTGATGAACAATTGCTCTTTCCCTAGGTTGGTCGACAACAATGATAAAATCTTGAACATGTTTTGTGCTATATGCTTGCAATACTCTCCCATTAATGCAAACAAAATGTTGAATACTTGCTCTTTCCCATGCTTGATTGGCAATAATGTTAATATGCTTGTAAATGAGATTGCCTCCATAGCTCTCTCAAATATTGGAGACTTTGCCTATGTCCATGATGAGCATGTTCATGTGTTACCCCGCATATTCACCATATCTATTATGATGCATTTCATAACGCTAATGGTGATGTGCAAAAGAAATGGAACGTCATGATGGATGATATGTCCATATACCATGCACACACGTTCTTTGTTTTATCTATGGTGTGTGTAGGTACAAGAAAGAGAATGTCAACCTCGATTGAGCACGAGTTGACGAAACAAGCTCTAGAGAGCTACATCCACAAGTGCTTCAATGAGAAGATCGATCCAAACACGTCGACAACACACGATCTCTCAATGAGAGCACACCGGCATCTTGCTAAGGTGACCTCCTTCGACTTGCGCTCTCTTCCTAAATTCATTGAACTTTGGCTGCGCTTTGATTGCTCCTTTGCTTTTCTTGTGCTATTCATAGGGCTCTTGACAAGTGAAGGGACATTCAAGCGTTGGTGTCATCTACCTCCTCTACACATTCATGAAGACTCATTGTCGAGGACGACTCTTTTTAAAGTGGGGGGAGATAATGCAGCCCAACCTTCGGTCTCCACCGCATCATGTGCGTCAACGCCAACACGTCACGCAAAGGTGAATCTTCTCCTTTATGCGTGCCTACAATTGTCTCTCATGAATGGTATGCTACTTCATCCTCTGTCATATGACCATGATAGAAATACATCGCCAAGTACGGAGGAAGTGGACGACGCCATGGAGGCTCGAGGACTCAAGGCCGAGGTCGCGGAAGCATGGAAGAGATCGTGGAGGAGAAGGAGACGCGCCAGGAATACCGGCACTGCCGCACCGCCACTACGCCTGAGGAAAACGGCACTGCCGCCCTACCTGCGCCGGCCCTATCGCCCTACCTGCGCCGGTCCTGACGCCCCACTGCAAAGAGCATCAAATCTGAACCCTTTATCCCTATGTATGCCTAAACTACCCCTCCTTTAGTGGCTCCCTATATATAGGCTCCCACCCCCCCCTTCATAAGACTAGGAATGAACTTGAGAGAATTAGGCTCATGCCTCCACCATCCCTTTGGGATTAGGGAAATCCCCTCCTTAGATTACCAAATCTATTGTACAAGGCACTCCTTATATGATTAGTCTCTCACACTTGTGATTCTACCACCGGTCTCTCACTCGTGTGATTCTACCGATCGTATACCGATCTTTCTCTCGGGGATTCTACCTCGTGTCTTTGTCTTGAGAGATTCTATCGGGATAGTGGTTCGGGCTATCGGAAGTAAACCAGAATTGTATCGGGCTGGTGTGCGTTTGCGTGTGTTTATCGTGTTCTTCGCCGTGTTCTTCGTGTTCTTCCTCTCCCCGCCTTTCCCTCGGTCAATTCGTGAGATCGGGCAACCCACGTGGCCTTAGGCCCCATCAGACGAGAAGATGAAGATCCGTGGTGATGAAGCAATTCCGAATCATCCCAAAGATTGTCGGGTAATATTCGCCAACTTCCTCGTTCACGGCCTTGCTCTTCCCGTTCACGAGTTCCTTCGGGGACTTCTCTTTGTCTATGGGATTCAGTTGTACCAGCTAACCCCCTAACTCCATCCTCCATATCTGCATTTTCATTACCCTTTGCGAGTGCTTCCTCGGCGTCCATCCCCACTAGGGCTCATGGAAACACATCTTTTACCTCCGCCGCAACAACTCGAGAAATGCCATCTATTAGGTAGGTGGTGTTTGTATCTGCGTGCGACCTGTAGCCGGGTATTTTGACCTGAAATTCGCCGACTCGGTCCAAGGCTGGCGCAAGAAGTGGCTGTACATCAAGGATGAATCTACTGGCAACCAACAATATGGTACCGCTCCCTTTGATGGTTCTACACAATCAAAGTGCAAGTTACTGCCAAGCCCAAAATATGGCATCGCTGGACCCAAAACTTCCCCTTGAAACCTTAGATCTACCGCCGAGCCCCCCGGTATTGAAGAAAAAACCAAGGATGGGTACCGTTGGCAAAGGGGTGGTTGTTGCCAGGAGTTTATCGATGCCTCTTCTTGACAATGTAAGTTAATTTTTTGCCTTCTCATACCTTTTCTCTCGACAAAAACCATCTTCTTGACACTTTTCCTTTGTGTTCCAACTATTTTGCAGCCCTTAATGAAGGAGATGATCAACATGGGTACCCGTTTTATCTGGTTCCGCGATGAAGTTGACTCCTTGAGAAGTAGTTTTCCTGTACATGTGACCTAATATTCCTGTATTATTTTTCTTTTGATATAACTCCTCCTTTTGTCTAGGAGCTTTGCACCTTGCTCAGGAGCGCGCCAAGGAGCTGGAAAAGAAACTCGAGGCCAGCGAAAAAGTTCATGGTGTTGCTGAAGCAAAAGCTGCGAGTGCTGAATATCTTCGAGACAGGCTTAATGCCACATAATCAGCCTTGAGCGACAGGGAAGAATTGATTTCTCAACAAGAAGCTGCTATAATTGCACGACTCGACAAACAATCCACCAGATTTTCGAGTATTGTTACCCTGTCCTTTCTTCACATTTTTTTCTTATGTCGCCTTCATGTTTTTACTGAAAAGTTCTCCCTTTTTCAGCAGAGAAGATTGGTGAGATGCATGTATACTAGGAACCAAGACCTGGAAGAAGATGCACTCCTGGATACCCTCTCGATACTAGAGATGAACTGCACCCTGGCACATGACTGCTTGCTGGAGGGTCGAATTGCACTTCAACGTATTTTCCCGCACTTCTTCCCAAAGGTTGTTATGCCAGACAAGTTCGAGTCTCTCGCCAAGAGCTTCACGGACAAAGGTAATCCAGTTTTGGCGTATCGCGAAGCTATTCTAAAGATTGGTGTTGAAAGCACCATCACACTGCTGATAGCAAGTGGCAAAAAAGTTGACTGGGCCAAGGTGGCAGTTGTTCGAGGTTTGAACAAGGAGAGGTGGACCACTCTTATAGGGAGTGCGAAGGCCTTCTCCCAGAAACTTATCGCCATCATCGACCCAACAACTTCTTCCTCTGCCAACACTGCCCAGATGGAGGTCAAGTAGACAACCTTGTACTTCCTCTTTTATAGATGTTTATCCTTTTGTAGTTTTCGATTATCTTGTAAGCACCTTGTTGGCTGTAATCTTCTGAACTCCTTTTTTGTACTATGCCTTGATGATGAATGAAAAGTTTCAGTTTCAGAGTAATTGATGCCGAGCATATTTTTATTTTCAGTTAGTTTTTGACAACTATATCAAGACTAGGTGTCCCGATACTTCTCCTGCTGCACCACAATCCGCAGAGATTCCTGAAAATAGCAACTCGGGTGTATCTGCAGTACCTGACTCGATAAAAAGGGAGTTGGAGGATATGCGACAACAACTATATTTGCTGAAGAAACAAACTATGACTCTGGATCAAGCAAGAAAATCATCAGATCACGAACAAGCTGCCCTTCTTCAAGCACAAGAATCCCTTAAGTTGGAAAAGGCTGCTACTGCCAGGGTCATTCGTTCTGCTGAACGCAAAATTACGTGCTCGACCTCATGACTGATGCAAGTAAAGACATGGCTGGTACGCTTCCTTAATTTTTTCTTTCAAACTAGATTAATTTTCCCTGTTCAACTGCTTACTATATTGCTCGTCATTTTCATCATAGGTTCAATTTTAGATACTACCGCCGAAGAACAAAGGCTAAACTTGCGGGTCGGAGGTGTCATGCGACTTGCCAATGAAGCCAATGTTGATTTTTGGGCAGATGAAACACGTTGTCGCCGTATTGTCATATTTCAAGATCGCGCTACCCATACTCGAGGATTTATTGATTTCTGCAGCAGCTCACTGGGCATGGTGTACAACGCTAGCTATGTTTTCTCGCAATCCGCAGCCCGAAAATCTTACTTAGCTAATGGAGAAATTTAAGAATGTGTGTAACGTACATAGCTTCGTTAAGGCTCAAATGGTTGCTTGTGCCAAGTTTGCATTGATCTGGCTTAGGATTTACCACCCGAAGATTAATCCCGACGAAGTCGCACAGGGTGTCCTTTTGAAGAGATCAACGAAGAAAATAAAACTTGACCATCATATCGCAGCTATATCTGAAGCTGCCTAAAAGATGATTGATACGCTACTCGAAGCGGACTCTGGCTTCTTCAAAGAATTCCGATATGATGACTCGACACAGCAGATGCTTGCTACGAAAGAAAATATAGACAAATGGATATAGAAACTTTTATGTAATCTTGTATCTTGATTTCTGCGTGAGGTTTAAACCAAGATGCATCCCTGTAAATATATTGTACTTGTTGTATACTTTGATTGATCGTCGGATCATTGTGTAAATAGAGATATTTTTTCGTATATGCTCTATTTTCGTACTATATTTATAGTTTTGCAAGACTCTTATGTGGTCAAAACAAGCTTAGTTTGGGACTATCAACTCTTTTGAAATTTTAACTTTCAACCCAACCACCGAGTATCGGGTGGCTATGATTGTTGGTTACTTTATCCACGAGACTTGTGCGAAGCCAAGGCGAATATATGATTACTGTCGAGTTAACTATATTGATTTTTGCAGGTGGAGCCCCCGAGCCTTAACTTTGCAAAAGGAAGAAACAATAATTTTCGATACCACTATTTTTATTCAAACCATGCTATATTTTAGCTAAGCAAGCCTGCCTCATTAAAAACCTTTCAGTCCCACTTGGTACCCTGAAAGGAAAAGAGTGCGTCTGAAAACTTGCGAGCTGTTCAAGTACATTATATGTTTACATGGTATTGCAAAATCCTGACTGCTTCCTTTTACGCGTAGAAGCGCTGCAATTGTGCAATGTTCCATGGGTTCCCTTCATCTTTGCATGTCTTCTTATCCTTTAATCGATATGCTCCGCCTGGATAACTTCTGTGACAATGTATGGCCTCAGCGATGGAGATTCCAGCTTTTCATGGCCATCTTGCTTGAGTCGAAGAACTAAATATCCGACTTCAAAAGATCTGGGTCGCAGCCAACGGCTATGATAATTCTTAAGGTTATATGCACTTACCCTAGACAATACGACGTCTCTTGCCTCATTGACTGCATCGATGTCATCTTCGAGTGCTCTTTGGAGGCTTCTTCTTCATATTCCGCAACTCGAGGAGAATCATGTGCTTTTTCCAACGGAAGCACAGCTTCGGCACCATGAACCAGAAAGAAAGGAGTCTCTTGAGTTGCTGCATTTGGTGTTGTTCGCAAGCTCCATAACACGGAGGGTAACTCGTCGACCCAAGCGTGCCTTGCTTTTTCGAGTGGTGCTAGTAAATGCTTCTTGATGCCATTGTAGATGAGACCGTTTGCCTTTTCTACTTGGCCATTGGTTTGCGGATGTGCTACTGACGCGAACTGTAATTTGATGCCCAACCCTTCACAATAATGCTTGAACTCTCTCGAGGTGAAATTGCTGCCATTGTCCATTTCTATGTTGTTTGGGACGCCGAACCGAAAAACAATGCCCTTGATAAATTTACTGCTGCCGTTGTGTCTACCGTTGTTACTAGTTTCGCCTCAGCCCACTTGGTGAATGTGTGGACTGCCACAAGAAAATAGATGTGTCCTCCTGGCCAAGACTTGTGCAATTTTCCCACCATATCTAGTCCCCACCATGCCAAAGGTATTGGCATTAATTTGGCTATTGGGCGTGTGGTTTGGATTCAAAAATTTGACATGCTTCACATGTACGCATGATGTTCTTCGCGTCGTCTATGGCTGAAAGCCAATAAAATACAGCTTGAAAATCCTTGGCTGCAATTGCTCGGCTACTTGCGTGGTGGCCACATATCCCTTCATGTATGTCCTTGAGTATAAAGTCATCCTTTTTCGGGTGTAACACATCTCTTCGGGACGCCCGATATACTGCGTTTATACAGCTCCCCATGATAACCCTTCGCGCCTCCATTGGGTCTTCCGGTATTTATTTCTTTTTAATATATGCCAGATACGCTTGCATCCATGGGATTTGTATCATCATCACCTCTTTTGGCTCGTCCTCTTCGTCCGAAGTCAACGGTTCTAGGGCTGCTGCAGCCCCCGAGACTTTCTTGAGCTTATATTTTTTTCTTTGGTTGCTTCTGCACTATAGATTTGTTCATCTTGGTTGATCTCTCGCTGATTTCTTCCCAAAACACTCCTGGTGGTATGGGCAAACACTGTGATCCGATGTTTGCCAGAACATCGACTTCATCATTGCTAAATCTGCTCACATGATTTACTTCACACTCATCGAAGGTTTTTTCGAGTTCATTGTATGCATCTTGGTATGCTATCATGCTGTCGTTGAATGCGTCACACTTGTTCATCACTTGCTGTGCTACCAGCTGAGAGTCACCAAAGATTTTCTAGCGCGTTGCGCCGCACGCTTTTGCCATCTTCATCCCATGGAGAAGACCTTCATATTATGCTTCATTATTTGATGCATTGGGGAAGGTCATCCGCAATATGTACTTCATCTTGTCACCTTGCAGAGAGGTAAGTATCACGCCTACTCCCGCTCCTTCTGTTCTCTTGGACCCATCAAAATTCATGTGCCAAGTACTCGACAAATACGGTGGTCCTATGTTCTGGATTTCCATCCACTCTGCTACAAAGTCTGGCAAAATCTGCGACTTGATTTTTTTTTCATATGTGATGTCCCGAGGGGAAAGTTCTATTCCCCAGAGGGAGACACGTTTCGTAGCTTCCGGATTGTTCAAGATATTCGAGAGGGGTGCCTCGTTAACCACTACGATCGGGTGCATCGAAAAGTAGTACCTTAACTTCCTTGGTGACATGAGAACTCCATACACTAGCTTCTGATAGTGCGTGTACCATTGTGTGGATGGAGAAAAAACTTCGCTAAGGAAATACACTGGGCGTTGAACTCCATCGATTTTTCTTTCTTCTTCCCGTTCCACGACGAGGACTATGCTGACCACCTGAGGTGTGGCTGCAATGTATAGCAGCAGGGGTTCCTTTTCTCGTGGCGCCCCCAGCATTGGTGGTGTGAAAATAGTACTCTTAAGGTGCTCAAATGCTTTATCTGCTTCTTCGTTCCACTCGAATTTTTCTCCTTGCTTTATAAGCGCGTAAAAATGCAGCGCCTTTTCTTCCAACCTGGCAACGAATCTGCTTAAAGCTGCTACTCGCCTCGTTAGCTGTTGTATCTCCTTAATCTTTGTTGGTTTCTTCATCGTCGGGATAGCCAGTATCTTTTCTAGATTTTCTTCAATCCCTCTGGCTGACACCAAGTATCCAAGGAGTTCTCCCATAGGAACACCAAAGGAACATTTCGTGGGGTTCAGCTTGATGCGGAACTTGTCAAGGTTGTCGTATGCTTCATGCAGATCATCGATTAAGAATAACCCTTGTTTTGTTGTTATGACCACGTCGTCGATGTATACTTGGACGTTCTTGCCAATTTGTGGTGTGAGGCACTTCTGCATCATCCTCTGATATGTTGCTCATGTGTTTTTTTAACCCGAACGGCATTGTTCTATAGCATAACACGCCATAGGGGGTTATGAAAGCCGTTTTGACTTCATCCTCTTCTTTCAATCGGATCTGGTTGTAACCAGAGTATGCATCTAGGAAGGAAAGACGTTCACAACCTTCAGTGGAGTCGATAATATGATCGATCCTAGGGAGGGGGAAGTGATCCTTTGGGCAATGTTTATTGAGACACGTTAAGTCGACGCACATGCGAATGACCTCAATGTTTTTCTTTGGGACCATCACTAGATTAGGAACCCAAGTGGCCTCAGTTTTTATTTTCTTCATGAACCCAACATCTTCCAGTCGATGAATTTCTGACAACACGGCCTTGTGGTTCGGCTCGGAGAAACGACGCAAAGGTTGTCGAATTGGTGTGGCTCTTGGATTCAGATTAAGTGCATGCTCGGCAAGTTCCCCGGGTACTCCTGGCATGTCAACTGGAGACCATGCGAAGATTTCCCAACGCTCACGAAGGAACTCGACGAGCGCGCTTTCCTATGCGCTATCCATACCGCGATGGATGTTGTCTTCTTGGGATCTGTCGGGTGAACTTGTACTTCTTTCGAATCCTTAGAGGTGTCGAAAGCTTGCTCTTGCAAGGATCTACCTCCATCTGGAAACACATCGTGGTTGGTGGTGAACTTGGTCGCCTCGTATTCTGCTTGCATTCCAAATGACTCGGAAAGCTTGTGAAAATCCTTGTCGCACTTATCTGATATGTCAAAGCTTCCCTTGACCATTATTGGGCCCTTAGGTCCAATAATCCTCCACAATAGATATGTGTAATGCCGTACTGCCATGAATCTGGCGTACGCGGGTCGTCCCAAGAGGGCATGATACTGTGATGGCCAGTCTATGACCTCGAGCTCGAGCTTTTCTTTTCTGAAGTTTTCTACTGTTCCAAACTGCACGTCCAGTGCTATCTTGCCCAAGAGATAAGTTGGTTTCTCGGGTGTTATTCCGTGAAAACGCGTGTCCGTTGGCATAAGATTGGCTAGAGAGATGTTCATATTTCTCAATGTATCCGCGTAAATAAGGTGTATACTGCTCCATCCATCGATGAACACTCGAGAGACATCATATCCTCTGATAAATGTTGGTAGCACCATTGCTGAATGTCCTGGCCGTGGAACCTAGGGTGGGTGATCCTCTATGTTGAATCTTATTGGTTGACCCGACCAATTAAGGTACTCGATAGTTGGCGGAGGTGCCAACACTGCCATGTTTACCTGCCGAGTAATCAGCTTTTGCGACCTGTTCGATGATCTGCCCTTCTGGATCATTGTTACTGCTCCCTTTGTTTGTGTGAACTCCCCATCAGTGTTTGGAGGACCCGTAATTTGTAACTGACATTGGTTTCCATTGGTAATTGCTGCTGGTGGTGGTGGCAATGGCACGTGCACCTCGCTCCGAGGTCCTTGCGCGTATCCCCTGTTGACCGCTTTGGCTTGCGTGTTCTCTATGACCCTTCGCCAAGCCTGAAACGTTCGATAATCCTTTTGGAGGTGACCCGATTGTCTCCTTCCTTCAGAATCTATGGAGAAATGCATATGGCATGGTGCATTCAAGATTTCCTCGGGTGACATATTGTATGGCCGTGGATACCTAGGCCGATTACTTTGCCCGCTAGAACTTGGTGTGTCTCTATTGTCACTTCGTTGCTCATTGCTCTTGCGATATTTGTCGCGATGGTCGCTGAAATTATTACTGCGGAAGCCAACCAAAACTTAGCTGGGACCGTCGTATTCCGCAAAGCTACGGAACCGTCGCCTATGTTGGTTGTTGTTTCTGTTGTGATCTTCTTCGGGTGAGCGAGGCCATTTATTTTGGACAACATCTTCGCCATCAGCCCATCTATTTGCTGTTTCCATGAGCTCTGCACCGTTCTCGGGTTAGATCTTCCCAGTTTTTCCACGACTCTCTTCTGGATGCCTCCGATGAATGCGTCGATTGCCCTTTCATCAGACACATGCTCAGCCGAGTTTTTTATAAGACTCCACCGCTGGATGTATGCTCGCATTGACTCGCCTGATTTTTGCGTGCAAGTTCTCAGCTGCTCGATCGATGCTGGTTTTTTTACAAGTGGACCTGGAGTTCTGCACAAATAGGTTCTCGAAATTTTCCCAACTATCCATGGATCCTTCCGGCAACTTCCTCATCCAAGATCTTGCGGCTCCGCTGAGGTGGACCTGAATGCTTCCGTTGCTCTCGTGCCACCCATTAACTTCACCGTTTCCAGATAATCAACCAGCCAATCTTCTGGATCTTGAAGTTAGCCAAACTTTTTATAAATATCGGGTAGTTTAAAACTAGTAGGTACTCGAGTCTTGCGAACCCTACGGGTAAAGCAAGGGAGTCCACATAGTTCCTCTTCACTAGCCTCTGTTGTTTGGCGATTTTCTCGGCTTCTATTTTCACGGCCTCTTTCTTCTCGTGCTCTGCCGACCCGAGCTTGGGCCGTGGTGTTCCTCGCATCACCTTCTCTCTGGATGTATCAAGTTTCCGCCACTGTGTGTCGAGGACTATGTTGTCTTGGACTATTACGGCGTGGAGATCTTGCGGATTCTGGTATTACTTCCCTCCCAGCTATTGCTGCTCCCATAACACCAATTCCTGCCATGGCAGTTTGGTATAAAGACGCTCGAGGATCGCCCTGAGGTGGCCTGGTTGCCATCAGGTATGCGTGTGTTGCCATGTATCCTGCTTCTGGCGTTTTGGGTATTATGTGTCCTCTAGTATCTATCGACATAAAGTACATGTCGAGATTTTAGACCAGATTTTCTCGCTCAGCTTCGGGTATGCCTGCCATCCGAGATCTTACTCTTCCGTGATGGTCTCTTTGATTGTTTGCTGAATTCCACGAGTGCGCGCTCAGGTTAGCTCTGTGTTCGCTAGAAGCGTCCGCCGCAGCTTTTCTTTCATCTAGTTTCTGTTGCAGCTTTTGTAACCCGCGTCTTGCATGAGTAAGTTTGTATTAATATGATGTTAGCTCTGCTGCCGATGCTTGTGTTGTCTCGGATTTGTGCCGTTTATAGTCCTTGAGGCTCTGTCCCAAGCAGCTTGAGGCAGCTGCACCTTCTCTCTTGGCTGGGCTCCAACATACTTGTTTCATGTTCCCCTCGTGAGATCCGCGGGATCGACATAGGGTTTGCCTAGTTCGTCGAAAGCCTCAGATTGCTCTTCTTCTTCTACCTCGCAACCCGCCGTGAGCACGCAGATTTGATGGTGCGTCGAGTTTGCCCTATCATCGAGCTCGGGATCTTGAATCGTCGAGTTCTTGCTGCGTGATGCTAAGCTTAGCACCCGTGCATTATGCATGAGATAGGTGACGCTGTCATACAGATTGGCGAAGACCTCCCTGCTAGCAGTGAAGTTGGAGTTGTTGGTGAAGTCGAAGTTGGTGAAGCTCTTGAAGTCGCTATCTTGGGATAGATCGGTTTCCGTGGTCGAATAGATCGACGAGTTTTCCGCTATCAGTGGCCTTGGTGATGCATGGTGGTGAGACTTCATCGTCGCCTGACTCAACGGATGATGCTGACGATCCCGAGGAAACAAGTTCGGCCACCAACGGTCCCGAAAAAATCGGTGCCGAAAAGCGGTGTGATCCTTCTTTGACGAGGAAGCGGAAGCTCACGAACGTCATCTTTGTTGCTTCTTCCAAGTTGGCATATGCATGCAGACGGGCGGGAGGGTGAAGAATAAAATCGACAAGATCATATTGGATCTGTTTACCTCCTTCCATCGTGTAGCTTGCTACCGATGATGATGATGCCATTGAGATCAGGACCTTGCTACCTCCAATTCCCACAGACGGCGCCAATTAACAAGGTATCGACTCGTCAATGCCTACTGATTGTAGACTTAGGGTTTCATGGAAAATAGAGGGCAAGTAGAACTCGAAGGTTGTCAGACGAACAAAGGCTTCCAACTAAACAAAACACAGTGGCTAGGGTTTGCAATGAGTCGATCCTTATTTCGACCTTGGCTTCACCTTTATATAGGAGGTGAAGTCGAGGCTTTTCCGTGTCGTAGAAGTACAAAGTTGCCGGGCCGCACAGTCTTTCTTTATATTGTTACAAGTTTCCTATAATAACTCTACTTTCCTAATCCGAACATCTTCATCTTTCTGGGCTTCCGAAGCTTCGAGTCCATGGGCCTTCTGCTCCAATCATGGACCAGGGGTATATATGCAACAAGCCCTTTAGGCATACCTATGTCAATAACACACTTTGCCCATTTTCATAAGATTAACAGATTCTCTCGTGCAACTATTAAAAAAAATATTATGTATGCCACAAAAATTAAACTACTCCCTCTGGATTCAAAGTAAATGACTCCACTTTATCTACATACAGATGTGCCTATATATACGTTTCTTGACTAGATGCATCTGTATATTTAGACAAAATGGAGTCATATAATTTGGATCGGAGGGAGTATTGGAAACTTCTTTTGAATATGAATTCAATCGTATTAATATTTATAATATTTTGTTGACCAAATTTGTAGTCAATTTTTTTTCTTGAATTGTGTAATACCTTTGTAAACCCGTATGGACGTAGTAGTTATTATGACTTTACTCCTCTCACTGAAATGTGTGCCCAACTACCCACTGCCCAACACCTCTGACCTCATCGATCTATCTTCTTTTATACTTTTCTGCCTACCCCATGCAAAACGGCTCAACATCACATCACGGCGGCGTGTACTACTCTTTTCTCGAAGCTACCGCGCGTGGCATTATGCATAGCTACTTCCTAGACAGTGGCGGCGGCCGACTTCGAGTGAGGCGGCGATGCGCGACTTCGAGCGAGACGATCGGCGACATTAATGGATGTAAGTTCTCATAAACCATAGCATTGGATGAAATATTTTTGTATATTAAGGAGTACTGAAACATCTTATATTAGTGAACGGAGGGAGTAACAAAGATATCAATCTGATCGAGCTAATAAGCTGATAAATATATATATATGTATATACTCAAAAATTTAAACTAAGATACAGTTCATATGCCAGATCTTGCACCGATTCAAACTTCGATCAGATTTTGGAGTAGCTTTTAGTACTGTAGTAGATTTATTTATTTTAGTACTAGTAAAAGTGCACGTGCAACGCACGTCTTCATCAAGACTAAAACCAAACCAAAAAAAAAAAATCAATTCTCAACGACAATGTGGGAGCTAGAAATCATCTGACCTTCTTGCAGCATTCTTCCTCCTCAACAGAGTTCATGCGTGAGGCCTAGGTAAGAGTATGTAACAACCAAATGAAAAGGAGAAGAGGACGGAATAAAAGTGAAGTCGCTTAATCACACGCACAACACTATTTTTTCTTAATTGTAAGCTAAGAAAAAGTATGTAATCTACAAAATGTTTACACCACTGGGACAGAACTTTGATAATTGATCCTTTTGATTTAAACAAAGATGAAAATTAGAGAATCGTGGCATAATATTTATAAGAAATATAATGATAATTTCAATTTTCATTCCACCAATCTGAACATTGTGTTTGTACATAGATAGCATTTAGTCATATAAGTTTGACTACATGCTTTCTCGGGCATCCAATGAATTGAAGATTATATCGTAGATCAACATGACGTTTCATAAGAATAACCTGTGGTATGCCTGAAACAAAAGTGGAAGCGCTAAAATATACCTGATGAAATCAGATTGTGAAGACAACATAAGTGAGCATCTATAGGGCTACAAATCGAAATATAGGCGCTCTTCAAATAGGAATCCATTTTCTAACTGGCTTTCGTGCTTTGGTGAGTCGTCCGAGATCTTTTCGACCCACTATTTATATAAATCAAATCTAACAAAGCTAGCATGCATGCTGCTACAGCTAGGGACCTTTATAGTGCTACCCATCTTGGTGACAAATTACTAATAAACATTTATGCAAGAGCAAGGTTAATCTTTCCTTCTTTTTCATTAGTGCAGTACTTGGTTTTGCTTTCAAACGTGATGCTACAAATAAGAGCATTGTCGTCGGAAAATTTTAGGAAAGTGCCACATGATGTCTTGGCATAGATGTCGGTCTGCAAGAATTCTATGTGGGTTGCTCTGCCAATCATGATACTTACCTTCCGTCCATGAGCAGATTGGTCAAAATTAAAATGGCACCTCATGAATAAATAAGTTCAGACGATGATGCATGGATCCAAGCAATTATTGATCATTTCCATGAAAACTTGACCATTGTTTAAATTATTGTATTATGCAGCAAGGTAGAGCTCAATTCCCGCTGACTGGTATGGAAAGGAGCATAGAGAATGAAAGGTTTACAACATCTGTGCAAATGGTTCAGATCCAGAAGTAAAATGGAATTGCAATTTTAGAAAGGAGAAAAGGGACTAACCTGCGGTGAATATAACAACACAATATTTTAAGTTCTCCAGTTTCCTTGGCTGAAGGAAAACAGAAGGACCAGTTCAAGGTTAGAATTGACTGTCCAAATGGTGTTGTCAGCTTCCTCAACCGTACTCATGGTAACATTCCAGAATCGACAACTCTGGCCCTACTCTGTTGTAAATGACCTAAAGTTGAACAAAGCACATCAAATAACAAAAACAATCGACCAGAGCACACTACAAAAAAATACTAAGACGTTATAAATCTCAATCCTTATGAAATGATGCAATTTCCACAATGTTCAACAGTAGACAATAGAAAAACATTAACTAAAAAATATACAGGACTCGCACCTACAGGAAAGTAAGAAACAACTCGTTTATCGCAGGTGACAAGATGACATGGAAATTGATAGTGTCAAAGCCACCCCAATTTGCATCAATATTCATTTATCTTCATAGTTTCGGAAAAGTCTAAAAAATTGAGATATCACAAGAGGTCTTTTCCTGTTAAAATAACACCAATGAAACCAGCCGCGAGGAGCTGACATATTTACCACTTTTTAACCAAGCTTACGAAGTTCACATTATTGACATGTCGCTTGTTACGTGCAAGGTACTGCACATAAGAAGGTGCAAAATAAAGCATATGTAGAAGCTAGCTGCAATAAGGATCCTATTGCCATGACGTTCTGCAATTAGTTTTTTTTTTGGTATGGATAAGGTTAAGGTTAATTTATCTTTGTTAAGGGCTAATAAAAGAAGCTCATTATCATTCCTAGTCTCTTCTCTCCCCCAAAAAAATTAGCAGCTTGCATGTCTCAATCATTACAACGACACCAAAGCACGAAATGCCAGTGAAACATCTAACATGATGGAATGGCTAAATAAACAAGAGTAGTGTTAGCTTTGGCCTGGAGCTTATGACAAGTATATTGGCAGGCTTTCTTCAAGATGAGAGCAGCCAGAGGTGAATCTATCAAACGTCAAGTAGCTATTAAAGGAGAGCTTCTCTTTTCTCTGGTGCTCTTTTTAGCACCATCTCCATGCACTGTAGGAGAATCAATCACACGTTGAGAATAGCCATAATGTCTACTCTATAGCGGAAAATTATAGCTCCTTGTGAGATGGGATACCTTTTGAATCTTTTCTATCTCCGGGACATAATTGATCTTCAACTTCTTTCCAAGTGAGAGCTCTGTCCTATTCCTACTTGAAAAGATATTTTCCTACATAAGATAGATAAAAAATTAGTAACATCATTAAACTTCCATAGAGTTTCATAAGAATAAGAAATCTGAAATTATTTTCTAACACTGTTCCATGGAACCGTTAACTGAAACATCAACTATCAAAGATGTAATTCGAAATGCAATATAGCAGAGTTACAAGGAAACTAATTATTCAAAGGATAGGAATTTCGGTTGAAGCCATCACCGAAAGTAAGGAAGCAGCATACTCTGATCTTGACAGTTCAATCTTGAGCACACCATTAAAGCCCCAAGTCTCTAATCCCGTTCCTATGCACAAGAGTTAAAACACCACCGACCAAACAGAAGATCCAATCTGGGGCACAATCAGTTCTGGTTCATGCCCATACAACATTCATTCGACAATAAATAGTTACAATGAAATTACAATAAATTAAATTATGAACCGTTCATATCCTGCAAATTAATCTGAACTGGACCAGAAATAATACACAAGCACACCATAGCACTGAACCGTTCGTACCTCCCCTAATTTATTCCAAAGATCGGAATCTTGTGTGGCGGCAAAGTAGTGCCCCAGATTATTATCACCTACCAGTGATAGAAGATCATCATCATGCTCGCAACAGAAACACATCAACAGAAGTCTATTGAACGAACAATCAGCCTCCTCCCCAAGCTGATCATATTATAAAATTTTAAGGATATCCTGACTGAATGTAAGTAGTAGTACTGCACATAATCAAACTGAGAAAGTAAAATCAATGATATCCAAATACAATATGTGATTTCCATATAAACAGTTTTCATGTATCTAATCTATTTTTAGTGTGTAGATTGACTCACTATATATAGTGTGTATCTACTATCTACGGAGTAGTTCACTTTTAAGTGTCTAAAACGTCTTATAGCCCCTCAGTCCCACGAAAATTGTCTGAAATTTGACAAACTTCAGACAAATTTCATGGGGGGGGGGATGGAGTATTTATGAATAGAGGGAGTAAATCATTTTTGCATGTTTTATATGTGCGTGTTTTATTTTTGCAGTGCCCATCGGACAAAAGGGCGAAGCTTGTGGATGGATCAACAAATAATTTGCTTCCACGGGGGGCGGTTCTTGGGAAGAATCTTGCAGATGCAAATGCTCCTACTGGTAGCAAAGGGAAGGCGGCACTGAGGGTTGGCAAAATTATCAATAATGTGCCAAAGACTCCTAAAGGGTTTGCAAAGGTGTTGACCCATGATTGTCTCACAGAATTGTGATCCCTGAAGGTTTCCTGCAGTCGCTTCATACTACCAGCTCCTGTTTGATGACTCTCATGGTTTAATAGTGCTTGTTTATGGTTTGTCATGATGAAGACCGTCGATGATGGCAAGGCTATCCTTGAAGATGGGTGTCCAGAGTTTGTCATAGCCCATCGACTTCAGATCGGCTATGCACTGACGTTCAAACTAGTGGGGCCTACAACCCTGAAGGTGATCGCCTTCGATCTCGAGAGGATTGAGATTGTGTCTAAGTGTGCTGCTCACCCATGCCTTTGATGTCCAGACCTGAATCGAGTGTTGATGTAATGTTTGTTTACATCTGGTGAACCTATTTATTACTTATTAGAAATTATATGTATTGCTGAATGAGAGCTACTTTTAATTGTGGCCGCGTATTTTGCATTGATCTTTCTTTGCCACTAGCTGTTTATTATACATATTATATACTACCTCGATCCCAAAGCATACGGCTTTTTTAAAAGTCAAACCAAGTAAGTTTGACCAAACTTTTAGAACAATCTATTAGCAAATACAATATTTTGTGGATACCAGACAAAATATTTCACTATCTATTTAATGATATTAATTTTGTATTTTGCATGTTAATCATTTTTGGTAAAAGCTTAGTCAACCTTGACATAGTTTTACTTTCTAAAAATAATATAAGCCTTAAGCTTTTGGATTGAAGTAGTACAAAACTGTTTCCGTTTTCGGTGTGACTACTTCTCACATAACCACCGGTACGGGGTCGACCGACCCGGCTGACATCGCGCGAAAAAAAGGAATCGTGCGAGTGGCGACCCGACCATCTCCTGTGTTTGGTGAAAATCCCTCGACCTCAACTCCTCGAGCGTTCCCTTCCCGAGATTCCTAGTCCCCGCCGCCACGCCCCGCCCATCGAGGCCGGCCCTCTACAAAGCCCCTTCGCGCATCATCGCTGCTCATCCCCTTGCTCATTTCCCGGCAGCCAGGCCCCCGCCCCGCTTTCTCGCATGCCTTCACACGACGCCCTACACCATCGTGTGCTCTGATGGACATGCCGACGAAGAGGCTGCGTGGATCAAGTGAGAGTAACCCGCAACAGCACTTGCAACTCAGGAAGAAGAACATGCGGCCTTCAGAAATCACAAGAGGGCAAGCTACGATCGAGGAGGTTTTTTCCCGTATGTCCAGATTTCACTTTTAATGTTGATGTCTACTTGTTTGCTAGTAGCCTGCTAGTGACTAGTATTGCATAGGAGATTGTTCAAATATTAATTTAGATTTAAATGTTGTAGCTAGGATACAGAATAAGAAAATGTTTGTGAAATCTTGATCTAGCAAATGGGTTTGCTGATCCGGGAGTTCGGAGACCAATTTATAAATATGGTACCCCTGAAATCGAAGATAAAATGAGATGGGCATATGTGTCGAGAGGCCGTAATTGTTTAATTGGTCACAATTTTCCCAAAACGAAATACAATTGGTTAGAGTATATATAGTGGGGAGAAGGATGATGCATATTGCTTCCATTGTTTTCTTTTCAAATATTCAAGCAATAGTTCACACTTTTCAAAAATTGCTCGGTGTTGAGAATGTTCTTGATAATACATCAGATCTTCGAAAAGATATATATATAGCTGCAATGTTTGTTAAACATAATTTGTCCATGCATGTGCGTATATTAAGAGAACAAGGGTACGATGGTGCCAAAAATATGCGTGAAGAGATACATGGTTTAAACACTTAATTGTATGATACATCACTATATCTTATCAAAATATTGCTCTATTTTGTTTGTTTTTATTATTTATAGTCATTTTTGCAGATGTACTTGATGAAAATATGCAAATTGAATCGGTTTGTACCTTTTTGGTTGGATACACTTGCTTTTCAATGAAAATAAAATTTGAAGTTTATTTTTCCGACCTGACTCAGTTCAATTCCTGGCTCCGCCGTTGCACAACTAGATGATGTCATCGAATATCGTGCTATAAGTTCATGGCTGGCACGAATCTTAAAGAAAATCTAGCGGTTTGAAGATATTTTCGTGGTTTCATCCCCGCGTACAACTGTGAAAAAAATCTTTACGGAAAATCCCCACGGTCCACCTCGGCTCCTCCTCCCGTGCGGCCATGTTGACGTCAGCCCTTCAAAGTTGGACCTACCCTTAAAAACTGATGTCAAAGGGTTGCTAGATGAAAACGACACGCCCCAGAATTGGGACAGAGATTTGGTGCACATGAGCACCAGTGATCTCATTATTTAAAAATTTAAAAATCATTTTTATGTTTTAAGAAAATCTAAAAATAAATCATTATATAGGTAGTAATATATCTCACAATCGTGCAAATTTGCAATTGAAAATACTGTGTATTTGGGCTGCACAAATTATTTTGTAAATCCGAGCGTAGTGATTTCAAATCTCCAAAATAGACAAACTTTGTCATTTTTGTGCAACTAAGAATAGAACGCATTTCAAATTAAGATTTTGCATGTTAGTGGAATATATCATTAGTTACTTTCAGAATTTTGTTTCGGAATTTTTTGAATCTTGTAAATATAAATTTTCAAATTTTCTAATATGGCGAGAGCACTAGTGCTCGGGAGCCAAAATGACTTTTCACCAAAATCGGTAGTTTTTAGGAAAAATAGCAAAATCAAAATAGGTACTCGCGCATGCTTCCCTAAAAAAAGTACTCGCGCATGCTTTTTCCGGCCACATCGCACGCGTAGTTACCTGCGCCTGGGCAATTTACTCCATCTACTCCAAATTTTACTCTTCCTAAGCTGTCCAGAACCCATGCTTTTTCCGGCCACATCGCACGCGTAGTTACCTGCGCCTGGGCAATTTACTCCATCTGCTCCAAATTTTACTCTTCCTAAGCTGCCCAGAACCCAAAGTAAAGGTAAACCGGAGGTATTTACCTCTCGCACGGTCCATACTCATGCGACCGCTTTCCTTCTTGTGGAAGAACAGTCGTCTCTAGTCCACTCGCCGCCAGCTAGGATGAACAACACTCATCCTTCAGTCGGTGCAGCGGGTGGAGAGGTTAGGAGTATCAAAGGGCTCCAGGAGGAATTTGCCGAACTCCGGCGGAAACTACAACCCGCCCGACAACATCATCCGTTCACTTTCCTGCCTCTGCCACGCTTGGTGAATAAACCTTCTCCGGCGGCGGCGGCTGCTGCTTTGAGACCTTCGTTTGCTACGGAGCCGGGATGTGCATCGCCATCTTCTTGGATTGCGTCGAAGGTGGTGTCGGGATCCTCATCGTGTCCGATCGATGTACCGGATTCACCACCCTCACCAGTTGCTTGGATTGCGTCAGAGGCGGCTGCGGAGGGATCCTCATCGGCGCTTGATTCCAAGGCGCTAGAGGCGGCGGCGGCTGCTTCAAAGGCATTGGAGGCGGCTGCGTCGATGGTGTTTGAGGCGGAGCGGCGGTGAAGGTGTTGGAGGAGGCCGTGGGTTCCTCATTGGCACCTGTTTCGAAGGTGAAGGCGCCATCCTTGTTGGTGCCTGCTTTCATGGCAGTGGTCGCATCCTCGTCGGCGCATGCTTCCAAGGCGTTGTATGCGGCTAGATCCTCATCGACGCCTGCTTTGATGGCGTCGGAGGAGGCGGTGGGATAGTCATCGGCGGCTGCTTCAGAGGTGTTGGAGTCGGCAGCGGCTGGACCCTCATGGGAGTCTGCCCTGAAGGCATTGGACACGTCGGCGGGATCCTCATCGTCTTGTGCGCCGTCACTTAGGCGTCTGTACCCTCTTGTTACTCGGCCGTCTGCGTCGAGCCCTTGTGTTGCGGTGTGGAGGTCATCAGCACCAGCTGCTAGTGCGACGGGTGGGCTCGCGTTGTGCCCCGCTTGGCCCTGCAAAAGAGGTAGAGAGGAACCCGCGTGCACCCGAAAAGGAAGGTCAGGAAGAAAGTACCCCCGATGGCCTTCGTCGGCGCCGCCAAGTTCATCCGTTCGACCTATTGACCTCCCCCTCCTGCATTTAATTCGATTAATCTGAAGTAATATTGTGGTACAAACGCAAATCCCACGCACGATGTCGTTAGATTTGGCAATTGTGTCATGTGTGTGTTAATGAACTGTTTAGTTAATTAGTGATTGATGTTGCTGATTTTGTTAATCTGTTAACAAACTGTTTAGTTAGTCACTAGATTCAGTTAGTCTCTAAATTCAGATGTATCTATCTACTCCCTCCTGCCCATTTTATGTTGTGCATAATTTTCCGCGCAAGTCAAACTGTACAAACTTTGACCAAGAATATAGATAATTATATAAAGATCTACCATGTGAGATGCATATAATATGAAAATATATTTTTTCGGGGGATAACCCCGGTAGCTTAACCTGGGGTATAACTGGCCGGCATAAGATAGTTATTTCAGATGATTCGGGTTATGCCGGTTTACGGCATGATGATATCGAAGACATTGGGTAACCCAAAGCTCATCCATCTGAGGTGCCAGCCTGAGATAGAAGCTTCCGGTATAATGGAACCCAATAGGTAATCCGGCATACGGATCCAACATACGGGTCAACCTAGACCGGCATACCTGGGGTATGCTGGTATGACGATCCGGCATAAGACCAACGGTCTACTACTGGTCAAAAATCCGGTCATCTGCTACAAGACACGGATGAGGTATGCGAGATCAGCTTTATGACGAAGCCCTGAGGCTAAAGCATATCGCTGACGAAGGAAGCGGCCATAGGCCGACCAAGATGGGTCACCAGACAATGTGCGCAGTCGAGGACATCACGGACTTAGCCAAAGCAACTTTATAAAGGTGGTGATGTGGGCATTACCCTTTGGGTACCTGACATTGCTATACTCGGTACAAATTATGAAGATGGACCAGCACAAGGACTCGACAAGCTGGACCCACAAGGAATATCAGCTTGGACTACAAGAAAGAAGACTCCAATACGAATTCTACTAGGACTCTTGTAAACCCTACCCTGGTTGATATATAAAGCCAGGTAGGGGCACCCCTTAGAGCATAGATTCAGAAACAAAAAACATAGACGCGATACGCCTAGACATTGCAACCCGCACATTAGAACTAGACTAGATACAACAACTCCTTCATATGGTGGCCCCCTGTACACATGTGTTCATATAGTGGTTGCTAGCAGGACGTAGGGATCCTCCACCGCGGGGACGTGAACCTGGGTACGTCGTGCCTTCTCTCGCTCCTAGAATCTCCATCGTTGCCTTCCGTCAACCCTAAGCCCCTCATGGTGAGCATTACCGAGGAACCGCCTCGTCAATTGGCGCCGCATGTGTGAAAAGCGACGACTGAATTTCGTTATCCGGACGGGATTCGTCGAGTTCATCATCAACAAAAAACTAGATTGCATCTACAAGAGCCAGGAGTTCGGCATCAACCGTAGACGGTCAGCTGGCGGAAAAATAAGTCGGCGTGTTTTTTGCTAGCTAACGCGTCCTCGACATCGCCTACGTCGGGTCGCCTCGGGATGAAGCCGCGAAAAGTAACGATAAAGTTGGTGATCATCCAAATTGGTAGCAAGAAGTCAAGTACTCGTGTGGCCTGTAAAAACGGAATCATAAGAGCGATGCCTGGCCCTGATGACCAGCAGTGGCCTAGTGCCATCCGTTGAAGAAATAAGAGAGACAAAAAAGAAACATCCAAGGCTGATCGGTTGAGATGTGAAAGCAAAATAAAGAAGAAAAGAAGTGCAATATGCCACGATCGGGACAGAGTCATCCTGGAAACTATATAGGTGACATCGCCACGCCGCCGCACACCCGCCGGATGAACTCGCCATACAAGAATTATCAGGTGAATTATTAGGTGCTATATTTCTAATTAATTATTACTTGTAAAATTTTACAAAATATTTTTTGGTTCGATTATTTGTGCACGAATTTGTGTAATATAATTGCAGATTGAAACAAAACTTCGACTACTCTGCTCGGTCGATCGCGTTCGACATTGCGGACCCGACATACTCGGGGGCTCGCCTGCCGCGGACCCGACATGACGGATTTGATATATTCGGGTGCTCATCCGTCCTCTTCATCGACTATTTCTGGCTGCACGAGTACTTCGACTGCGCCCATCACATCGACAATTTCTGGCCGTGCGACTACTTCAAGTACGCCCGCCACGGGGACTATTTCTGACTACGCAATTACTTCGACTGCGTCCACCATGCAACCTGCTTCTATATTGACCTCGTCGCAACCGAGCTAATGGCTTCATCGCCTATGGTTATCAATGGATTATCTTCTATGGCTATATAATATTGAGCCGATGCATTCTCGGGTCGGTGGCTTCATCATCTATGGTTATCAATGGATTTATCTTCTATAGCTATATAAATATTGATCCGATGCACTCTCGGGTCAGTGGATTCATCATCTACGAACTTCAATGGATATCATATTATATAAATATTGACCCGATACACTCTCGGGTCAGTGGATTCATCGACTGAGATGTTCAATCATCTTATATAATATTGATCCGATACACTTTTGGGGGCACTGGAATTATTCGCGGGCTTCTCGAAGATCTTCGATTATTGCGTTTACTCACATCGGGAGCGTTGGAGTTCAAGCAAATATGAAGAAATATTTGGCTACTACAACTATCACTCCCATCGGGAGCACTGGTTTACAAGAAAACCATCGTGCATACAATGGTCATTTTGGAAATTTGTCGACACATCAAAGCATACCCGGCAATACTCGGGGGATTTGTCGACACATCAAAGCATACTCGACAATACTCGAGGGCTTTGTCGACACATCAAAGCATACCCGGCAATACTCGAGGGCTGCAAAGTTATTATCTTGTAATTTTCATCAAAAGCCTCAGGGAACATGCGAGTGCTGCAATCGATGGAAATTACGCAAAATAAATAAGGCTCAGTAAGATGCAATGAGTCTATCGTGCACATGGTTCCTCGTTGACTCAGGGGCTGCTACCGATATAATTCAAAACACATGCGGTAAGGTATGTTGCGATTACTACGGGTCCATCGGGCCTGCAACGTGCACTGATCACTCACAACTTGTTGATGACCGCTATAAAACAAAACCACGGCACAGTAAGATGCAATGAGTCCGTCGGGTCTGCAGTGCACCCTATGTTCGGGTACTACCACCGACGATTTACATAAGTACACGGCTCAGTAAGATGCAATGAATCCGTCGGGTCTACAGTGCACCCTATGTTTGGGTGTTGCCGCGGACCGATCATCGACTCCTCCAGGACATCATCCAAATCATCGACTCCTCCCGGACATCATCCAAATCATCGACTCCTCCAGGACATCATCCAAATCATCGACTCCTCCGGGACATCATAAAAATCATCGACTCCTTTGCGGCATCATCAAAATCATCGACTCCTCCGGGACATCATCAAAATCATCGACTCCACTGCGACATCATCAAAATCGTCAACTCCTCTGTGACATCATCAAAAGCATCCAAATGTTCTCGGAACTCGAAGAAGTCTACGGTATTTGACTCAGCATTTTTACACCCTATACATGACTACTTCATATTCATCTACAGGCTCGGGGCCTACACCCATCGGGAGCGCTGGCCCCGCACCCGATAAAAAGATGGAAGCCTCGTCGATAAAAAAAATGAACCCGAAGGTTCTAACAATCTAGCTCTTTGGCTTCTCTCAAAGCTTGCACCGTTTTGAAAACCCGATAGATTAAATGTATCGGATGATGGAATAATTTGAAGACGTCGACATCAGCATCAACATTAAGCTCTTCGAGTAGTACAACTTGAGTCTACGCACGGTTGCAAGCACCCCTCCATAGACTCGGGGGCTACTCCAATCGGGAGAGCTGGTCGTGCACCCGATAAAGTATAACTTCGACTCTACATCAAGCACAAGATTCAACAGATAATCAAGACTTTCAGACAATGACAACTTTAGTCCCTGACCGAAGCTTCACTTCGACCAGACACTCGGGGGCTACTGATGTGGGCATTACCCTTCGGGTACCCAACATTCCTATACCCGGTACAGATTATGAAGGTGGACCAGCACAAGGACTCGACAAGCTGGACCCACAAGGAATATCAGCTTGGACTACAAGAAAGAAGACTCCAATACGAATTCTACTAGGACTCTTGTAAACCCTACCCTGGTTGATATATAAAGCCAGGTAGGGGCACCCCTTAGAGGATAGATTCAGAAACAGAAAACATAGACGCGATATGCCTAGACATCGCAACCCGCAGATTAGAACTAGACTAGATAAAACAACTCCGCATATGGCGGCCACCTGTACACATGTATTGATATGGTGTATTGCTAGCGGTACGTAGTGATCCTCCACCGTGGGGACGTGAACCTTGGTACGTCGTGCCTTATCTCGCTCCCAGAATCTCCATCGTTGCCTTCCGTCAACCCTAAGCACCTCATGGTGGGCATTGCCGAGGAACTGCCTCGTCAGGTGGCTTATGTAGGCATAGATTCCCTCCCTAGTTCCTTCTCCTGTAAGCCTCCTCTCCACTATATAAGGAGAGGGGCAGCTCCCTTGCACGAGAGGGCACGATTCTAGGGTTCCATAGTTCAAAGCTTCATCTCTATTAGGGTTTCTCCCTCTAGTTCATCTTCTACCTTTGGCCAAGGCCTGAGGAAAACACCATTGTAGCTCCTTGTTGAGATCTCATAGTACAGACATGCATGAGTAGGGTTCTTACCTCCTCACGAGGGCCTGAACTTGGGTATATCGTGCGTGATTGCGTGTGTTTGAGCGAGTTCCATCTCCATCCTCCCCTCCAAGAAGGAGACCTAGTGCTACGTCTGGTGCAACGCATTGCAGGACAAATTAAGCTTTCACCCCCATGGGAGGGACCGTTCATAGTGAGCAAAGTTTTGCACAATGATACCTATTATCTTATAGATGCAAAAGAAGCCAAGAAAGGTGTAGCAGATAAGTCGGGTGACGAAACCAAACGCCCATGGAATGTAGCTCTCCTTCGCCCTTCCTATTCCTAAGGATGTGATGTAAGAAGTTCTTGTACCCTTTCAATATTTGCTATGAATGAAGTGTCGGCATCCCGAACGAAACCCGGTGACTGCCTTTACCGAAAATGCATGATTACATGTTTATTTTTTCTGAGTATACCGGTTGGCTTATTTGAAATTTTCTTTCCCGGCTTAGTAGCGTGTTTAACCCAAAGGTAAATCTTCGACTTAGCTGTTGTTCGCAACCCGGCTTCATGGCAAGCAAGAAAAACGGAGGAATTCGAACAGATGAAAAACGAGTAAGAAAACGAAACTTAGCGATCCAGAATAAAATTTAACTAGCCCCGGTTATCCCGGTTTTTCGTGAAATTTTCAAGCTACTCGAAGTTTTTTCTCTAAGTTCAAGAAATTTTTTGCTTGGCAAAAGGGATTTGGAACTCATACGTCAAAACACCCAAAGAGGTAGACAGAGCCAAGGTCAAAGAACTAAGCAAACACTAAATTGAACTCGGGGAGTGAACCCGGAGTACTTAATAGTTAAGTTCTCAAGCAACATAATCTAAGAGTTTCAACGAGCCAAAATGATCGACTTAAAGCGTATATTACATCGCCACCCGGCATTCCGGGGATTTAACGAATTGAAAGTTTTAAGAGTAGCAGGACCAGTCTCACGCATCAACATCACCCGGTGCTGAAGTAGACGTGGAGCGGGAGGGATCAAGCAAAATTGATGTCGCAGCAGGGGGAGTGTCAGCCTCCAGTTCTTCGTCAACGTTTTCATCATTTCTTTCGGCATCATCCTCGCCCGTGGCTTCTCCATCTTGAGCTTCCTCCTTAGAAACTTCTGAGTCAGCAGGATCTGGAATAAACCGGTGGACGGCAACATAATGAGCGATGTCATAAGCTCGGGCTTGGCGTTTCTTGATCTTCTCTTCGTAGGAAAGAGCGACTGAGTCCATCCTTAGTGTCGCCAAAGCGTTGAGGTCAAGCTCTTCGTACCAGGATAGAACAAAGGCTTGATCCGCCCCGGCACGACCGGCTGAACAATACCATTCGTTGAGCTGGATGTCGGAAGCGTTCAGCCACTCGCAGAGATCTGGAAGGTCCTTGGGCTTTGGCTCGGAAGGGTACATCGCAGAGAATGTCTTAACAGCAGCATCAAGAAGGTCCACACCAAGGACTTTCATATGCAAGATTCGAGCGGCCATGGCAAAGATCCGATCTTCCAAGGTGGTCATGAACGGCTCTAGCGGCTCAGTGAGGTCCTTATGGGCTTCCTTGATAGCCTTCACCGCGCGTCTCTCAGACTCTGGGAAAGTAGCTGGTGCAACGGCAAAACCTGTAGTTCAAATTAGGTCAAATATAATGGGAAAGTCAAAGGAACAGGAAAAGAGAATACAATGGATGGATGCAATTGACAAATATGAAGCAAACCTGCCATGTCTTCGTTCAGTTTGCCGGTATAAACGGTCCAATGCTTCATCTTGGAGTTCAACAACTCTACTTGTTCCTCCTGGAGCTCGTTAAGCCGGCGCTCTGTTTCGTTCACTTTGTTCAGCCTAGCAACTTCTTTCTCAAACTTTGATATGGTCTCGTTGACCGCATCCGTATTCTGGCGGTCCATTTCCTCTTTGGCCTTGTCGATTTCGTCCTTCAAACTACTAGTCATTCCGGCGATCTCTATTTCATGTTGTTTCTTCAAATGCTCAACCTCAGCCTTCAGCCGAATCACTTCATACTTTTCTCCTTTTAGCTCAACGTCATGCAGTTCCTTCAGTTGCGACATCTGAGCCTCAAGTTTCTCCTTGTCCCCTGTGTTGAAGTGAGAATTCAGTATAGCATGAGAAACTGATCAACTGCGAGGAATGAGCACAAGGAGAGAGCTTACCTTGGATGGTGGTGATCCTCTCTACAAGTTCGGCCACTTGGGCCAGATCTTGTCTGTCAGCTACAGAAGTAAAGCAAAAAAAGAAAAATGTTAGCAACGTGAATACCTATGTCGGCACATAGCAGGAAGTAAGGTGAAAAACATCGGCATAAAAATATGTCGACAAGCATCAAAACTGCCATTGGCTTTGTCGAATGCATCAAGTATCGCCTTGTGAGCAGTGCTAAGCTCACAATGCTCCCATAGCAAGTTCTGATACAACTCCTTGCGGCTTTGGCTGCATTTCTGCAAAATTCGGCATGAATAGTTAATTTAACCCGAATCTCGGGGGCTATGAATGCCGGAGTTTCAAAGCAAGTTCCGCGCTTAGTGCTGCGAAATTAACCCGAAACTCGGGGGCTATGAATGCCAGAGTTTCAACGCAAGTTCCACGCTAAGTGTTGCGCACTTACCCGAAACTCAGGGACTATGGATGCTGAAATTTCTAAAGAGTTCCGCGCCAAGTCCTGCGCACTTAACCGAAATTCGGGGACTATGAGTATAAGTATGGGTAACTTCATGCCTAAATTTTATGAGTTCCGACTTAACCGCTACGCGCCAAACCCGGAACTCGGGGGGCTAGATGTGGGATCCTTGATCAAAGCAACCGGCACACTCGCAAAAATCGCAAGTGTAGCTCTGATCTCCTTCACAATCTAATCAAGCAAACAAAAGCAAAATAAACATGGCATTCCATATGAACAACCATAGACATGTATGCACGATTTAATTTCACACATAAGGATGATGTGAAAATGTTGCATTTAGGGTTCTCTGTTATGTATAAGGTTGGAAATGTGCTCTGGTTAAAATATTTTATTAGGTTTTTAATATATAGCAAAAACTAGTGATTTGAATAACCCATCAACTACAAATAAATAGATAATGAAAGATTTGTGTTTGGTAAAAATCTAAACCTGACATCTATGGATATGATACAGTAATACAAGACAATAGCAACCGGAATCACTCCAAAATAGTTTACAGAATTTAAACTGGAGGCAATATACTGATCTGAACATATTTGCAAGAGCAAGTTTGTGCATGAATCAATTTTGCTAAACTACGGTTCCATGGTGATCTACATGTTCTAAGGATTCAAGAGACTACAAATTTGTAAATTTTGGACCACCGAATTAATTGTTACGAATTTTATAGTGGTAAAGGGTTAATTTATCTGTTGTAATTATGATGCAAAATTTATCAAATAACTTGTACTGTATTGCTGCATGGTTGGATTCTACAGATCATAAGCTTTCCAACGGTATATAATTTGCAAAATTTGGACCTCTGGTTGATTTTATATCGATTTTCTAAGTTGGACAACAAATCTGGCATTTAAAATTGAATTTGAATTGAGTTTGACTAGGTTTTGACCGGGGTGCTGACTGTACTGCTACGTGGCTGCAGGTGATTGGACAAGGGATGCTGACTGGGTTTGCCACGTGGGCGTACCGGTTCGGTGCAAGGAAATTAAAACATGGCCGCTGGATCTAGATCCAACGGCTGGGAACGAAACCTTCGGGGCTTACCGTGGTTCATCGACGGCGAGGGAGCTGCGGCTCGGGCATCGACAGCGCGGCGGCTCCAGCGGGTTCTGGCGGCGGCGAAGACGACCACGCGAGGCGGCGCGTCGAGGCGAGGCGGATGGTGGCGGCTGCGCTGCGTGCTGCTGCCCCGGGTGACCGCGGCGAGCGGCTGAAGGTGGCGGCTCGGGCGCTTGCTCCGGCGAGCAATAGCGGCAGCCTGGCGGCGCGATTGGGTGCGGTTGATGACCCACAAGTATAGGGGATCGCAACAGTCTTCGAGGGAAGTAAAACCCAATTTATTGATTCGACACAAGGGGAGCCAAAGAATATTTGTAAGCCTTAACAGCGGAGTTGTCAATTCAGCCGCACTCGGAAACAGACTTGCTCGCAAGAGTTTATCGAGTAGCAACAGTTTTATAGCGAGTAGCAGTAGTGAAATATAAGCAGCAGTGTAACAAAGACAGCAGTAGTGATTATAGTAAACAGCAGGATTAAAATACTGTAGGCACAGGGATGGATGAACGGGCGTTGCATGGATAAGAGAACTCATGTAACAATCAAGCAGGGCATTTGCAGATAGTAATAAAACAGTATCCAAGTACTACTAAACAACCATAGGCATGTGTTCCGTATATAGTCGTACGTGCTCGCAATGAGAAACTTGCACAATATCTTTTGTCCTACCAGCCGGTGGCAGCCGGGCCTCTAGGGAAACTACTGGTAATTAAGGTACTCCTTTTAATAGAGTATCGGAGCAAAGCATTAACACTCTGTGAACACATGTGATCCTCATATCACAGCCTTCCCCTCCGGTTGTCCCAATTTCTGTCACTTTGGGGCTCGGGTTCCGGACAGCAATATGTGTATACAACTTGCAGGTAAGATCATAAAATAATGAATATTATCATGAATCAATAACATGTTCAGATCTTAAATCATGGCACTCGGGCCCTAGTGACAAGCATTAAGCATAACAAGTTGCAACAATATCATAAAAGTACCAACAACGGATACTAGGCACTATGCCCTAACAATCTTATGGCTATTACATGAACAATCCCATCCAATCCCTACCATCCCCTTCAGCCTACAGCGGGGGAATTACTCACACATGGATGGGGGAAGCATGGATGGTCGATGGAGAGGCGTAAAGGTGATGATGGCGATGATCTCCTCCAATTTCCCGTCCGGTAGGGTGCCAGAACGGAGTTTCTGGTCCCGAGACGGAGTTTCGCGATGGCGGCGTAGTTCTGGATATCTTCTGGAAATATGGTCGAACCCCCTGGCGTTTTTAGGTTGAAAGCCTTAAGTAGTCCAGAGGGGAGCGTCGGGGGCTGGTCGAGGCGACCCCACCATAAGGCGGCGGGCCCCCCCTCCTGGCCGCGCCGGCCTATGGTGTGGGGGCCGTGGGCCTCCCCCAGGCTTGCCCTTCTGGCTCCGTGAATCTTCTGTGAAAATAGGCCCATTGCGATTATTTCCGGGGATTTTCCTGAAAGTTGAGTTTCTGCACAAAAATAAGACACCAGGGCAATTCTGCTGAAAACAGCGTTAGTCCGTATTAGTTGTATCCAAAATACACACATTAGAGGCAAAAGAATAGCAAAAGTGTTCGGGAAAGTAGATACGTTTTGGACGTATCAACTCCCCCCAAGCTTAGCTTATTGCTTGTCCTCAAGCAATCCAGTTAACAACTGAGTGCGATAAAAGAACTTTCACGAACACATTTGCTCATATGATGTAAATATTCTCATGATATGGACGAGTACTTAGGCAATTCATAATAAGATACATGCAAATAAAGTCATCTAATAGCTGTGTCAATCATGAAAAAGATACCAACAAACTAATAATAAGCATCATGAAACACTTCTATAAGCAGGATTGCAATGTTCATAAAAAGATATGATAAAGTGGTATCTCGCTTGCCCGTATTTGTACAGCAAAACATAAATGCCCAGGCACCTCTGAATTTCATGGAAAGACTAGAAGTAAAGAGTATCAAAGATAAAAGCATCGAAAGTTATACTACAGTTAACCATATTCTGGGACAAGCATATTATACTAAGAATGACAGTTATGCTCTCAGGAAGGTGCTCAAAGAAAGGATGGTGACTCAACATAAAAGTAAAAGATTGACCCTTCGCAGAGGGAAGCAGGGATTAACATGTGCTAGAGCTTTTCATTTTTCTAAAGACAGAAGTAAAATTGTTTTGAGAGGTGTTTGTTGTTGTCAACGAATGGTAGTGGGCACTCTAACTACCTCGTCAACCAGACTTTCAAGAGCGGCTCCCATGAAGGACGTTATCTCTACCAGCAAGGTAGATCATCCCTCTTCTCTTTTGTTTACACATGTATTTTAGTTTCATTATGGATGACACTCCCCCAACCTTTGCTTACACAAGCCATGGCTAACCGAATCCTCGGGTGCCTTCCAACATTCTCATACCATGGAGGAGTGTCTATTTGCAAATTAAGTTGCTTACTGATAAATCAGGGCAAAACATGTGAAGAGAATTATTAATGAAAGTTGTAATTAATTGGGGCTGGGCACCACGTTGCCAGCTCCTTTTGCAAAATTATTGGATAAGCGGATGTGCCACTAGTCCATTGGTGAAAGTCTGTCAGGAGTAAATGATAAGGTTGAAAGATAAAACACCACATACTTCCTCATGAGCTATAAAACGTTGACACAAATTGAGAAGTACTTTGAAGGTTTTAAAGGTAGCACATGAAAATTTACTTGGAATGGTTTGAAATGCCATGCATAGGTATTTATGGTGGACACTTTGGGATAACTTGGTTTTCAGGGGTTTGGAAGCACGAGCAACATTCCTGCTCAGTACAAGTGAAGGCTAGCAATAGACTGGGAAGCGATAATCAAGAGAGCAATAGCTGTCATAATCATGCTTGCGACAGAATAAAATTAACGGAGGCATAAATGTGATACAAGAACTCTGAAGCAAAGTAAATCATCGAGGCTTAATTGACTTTTTGTTTAGTCATATGCATGTGTGAGCATGTGCCAAGTCAATTCAAACGAGTTATTCAGAGGAGGATACCACAATATCATACCTATCTATGAATAAAACAATGCAAGCAAATATTCATGACATGCTACTCATATTAATAAATTGGAGCTAAACATGAGAGATCATGAACTACTAGACTTTCATTAAATGACATATACCTCACATGAACCAACTAAGCATGCTCACATGGATGAGTATATGTACAAAAATGAAAACAAATAGAGTTCATACCAGCCTCTCACCACAGTCGAGTTGTCGTAGATCGTCATTATTGCCTTTCACTTGTGTAGCTTGAATAATATGGAATGAAAACCAAGCTCCAACCACCGGAGACCGCTGAACTCCATAGTGAACTTTACAAAACCAAAGAAGAACAACAAATATTTTTGGTATTTTCGAATTGGAAACAAGAACAAAAGGAAACAAGCAAACAAAGCAAAATCTTTTTGGATTTTCTCATAGCAAACCAACGATAGTAAATAAAGCAAAATAGGAACAAGAAACCAAATAAACAAATGATAAAGAGAAACAACAGAAATATTTTTGGTCTTTTTGTGTTTTTAGAAAATAAACAAAGCAAAAACAAGAGAATGAAAACTAAAAGAATCACAGAAAAGCAAAGTGACAGAAATCTGCCAAAACTTGACAGCAGTACAGTAATAAATTGTTTCGAAAATCTTCTGCTGTTCAACTCGAAAAGTGCTCAACTAATGAAAGTTAGATAATAACCTGGGGAACATGCACAAAAATTTGCAGCTCAAAATAACGTTCTGGCTACGCACAGGAATTTTTTTAGTATCAGTCCAGAATCTGTTTTTAGACAGCACTTCCCTAGATATCATCTTCCTCATATTAGAAGCAACCATAAGAAGCGAAACAAGTATATACACATGTCCGGCAATTGTAATATGCAATGAATGAGTGATGCCGGCATACCTCCCCCCAAGCTTAGGCTTTTGGCCTAAGTGGAGATCAATCCCAGCGAGGGTCAGGGTTCCACGCTGGTGGATCATACATGGCGTGGTCGTAATAAGATCCTTGTGCCGAAGAAAAGGATGAAGGCTCCACTTGCCCGAAATGCTGATGTGAAGAACTTGCTGCGTTGGATGACAAGTCGAGGGGATCCTCGGCCTCCTCCATGCCGTCCCCTGCGTGATGGCCGCAACTCTCTATGGATGCGTCAAGTTCATCTTCTGTGACCGACCAACCGTTCCTGGAATCAAGGTTAAACAAAGCAGGTGCAGGCAATCCAACTAGCCTTTCGGATTTAATTACTCTCCATTTTTTCTTGAAAAGGTTATCTCATAGGACAGGTAATTAAAGTTAGACTGATTAGAAACAAAGTCATGTTTTATCATGGAAACAATATCAAGTTTCTCTACAGAGAGATGAACATCAAGAGGGTGAGGTTCTACACCATGCATAGCTAGCAAACGAGAAGCAATGAGACCTCCGCAAATTCCTCCTTTATCACGGTTAGTAGCAAGTCTAAATGCTATCAAAGCACCCAGATTATAAGTTCTATCATGTTGCAATGCAGCAGCTAAGAAAACCAAGTCATGGATAGATAACTTACTTGCATTCTTTCTAGCCAGAACGCACTTGGTGATAAAGTAAGCAAAATAGCGAATAGATGGGAGTTGAATACTACGAATTTTACCACTCTCATCCGAGAAAGTTCTCCCATGACAAATCATCTCGTAAAGTTTCAAAAGTTCCGATGGCAGCCCCCTAATCTTCTCACGCGATCCCCACTGTGGCTCTTTAATAGCTGCACAAAAATCATCAAAGGGCAAGTTGACAGTTTTATTGTAGATTTTATATTGAACCATGGGGTTAGGTTGGGACCAATGGAATTCAAAATCCTGCACCACTGACATGGTTAGTTTTTCATATTGGTAAGGTTCACCAACAACAAAATCTTCTAACCCTGCATTGGAAATTAGATTTTTAACATCCTGAAAAATTCCTGCACTTCTCATGAAATCGGTGCAGGGGTAGTAGGAGGGGAATACCCCCTCTTCACGGTGGAATCTCATAACTTCATGCACCTCCAATTCATGTTGATTGAGTTGGTGTATATTCCACTCCATTTTCTGAAATTTTTCAACAATCATTATAGAAGTTGATTTTGAGACATATAAATGAGGGAAACTACTATAGGAACTTGATAGGGAACTAGACATGCATCAAAACTAATTTCTACAATCTTGAATCAAGCATGCAAACTCACTGAACTTGTCACCTACAGCAGCAAATTACTCAAGATATACTCAACCATACAAAATTCTATTTGGATAATCGGAGGAGTCACATACCGGAGAGCAAATGTGCCAAATTTCAGACTGAAATCTGGGCTGAGCAAGGAGATCGAAAAATCCTGAGCTCTCGGGCAAAAACGCGAGTGAGAACAAACTGGTACGAGTTTTTTCGGGAGAGAGAGTGGAATGAGTGGAAGGGATGACTAAGTGGGGCCAGGTGGGGCCCTCACCACAGGGTGGCGCGCCCCCTCCTTGGCCACGCCGGCACATGGGGGCAGCCCTGGGGTGCCCCACTGGTCAGCCCCAGGCACTCCCAGGTTGCATTTCGAAAAATAGGACAGTGATATAATTTTTTTAATTTTTTGAAAAATTCGAAAAACGCACATTTCTGGGTGTTAAAATTACTATTTCAGGACAGAAAAAGATTTTCAAACTTCTAAACAACTAGCATCTTGCAAAACAAGTAGTACTACAACAAGTAAAACAAGTGGAGGAAAAAAGAAATGTTGTTTAGCTCTTCCATGCATTTAAAATATACTTGTTAACAAGGTTGATCAAGTCTTGCCACCAAATAAATTTTACATGTCAAAAGAAGAAATAAACCTCAAATCAATCATGTTACCTTATATTGTATTGATATGGATCCAATCACAATAGTTTGATATCCTTCTTTAGACTCATATATAGGACAATCAATATCTCCCACTTTGATAGATCTCAAATTAGAAATTGTATTAACTCCATATACTTTATCAATCCTCTTGGGAAAATAAACAGTATGTTCCTTGTCATCAACATTGAAAGTGACTTTTCCTTTATTGCAATCAATAACAGCCCCTGCAGTGTTAAGAAGGGGTCTTCCAAGAATAATAGACATATTATCATCTTCAGGCATTTCCAACACAACAAAATCAGTTAATATTAAGAAATTTTGAGTAACTTGAACAGGAACATCCTCACATACACCAACAGGAACAGCAGTAGATTTATCATCCATTTGCAAAGATATATCGGTTGGTATCAACTTATCTAGATCAAGTCTCTTGTAAAGAGAAAAAGGCATAACACTAACTCCTGCTCCCAAATCACATAGAGCAGTTCTAACATAATTATTCTTGATGGAACAAGGGATAGTCGGTATACCTGGGTCTCCCGGCTTCTTTGGAACCTTGCCATTGAAAGAATAATTAGCAAGCATAGTGGAAATCTCCTCATTAGGAATTTTCCTTTTGTTAGAGACAATATCTTTCATATACTTTGAATAAGGAGGCAATTTAATAGCATCGGTCAAAGGGATTTGCAAAAACAAAGGTTTCATCCAATCACAAAATTTATTATAGTGTTCTTCCTCTTTTGATTTTAGTTTCTTAGCAGGAAAAGGCATTTGCTTTTGAACCCAAGGTTCTCTTTCATTACCATGTTTCTTAGCAATAAAATCTTCTTTAGTGTACTTTTTATTTTTAGCATGCTTTTCAGGTTCATCTTCAATCTCTTCTTTATCAGAAACATCATTCTTATCATTATCTTTATCATGTTCATTACCACTTTCGGTTTCAGCATCAGAAATAGAAATACTATTAGGATCATTAACAGGTTCAGAAGATTCTACAACAGTTTTATGTTTCTTCTTCTTTTTCTTAGAGGGATCACTAGTTTCTTTAGTTCGTTGAGAATCTTGTTCAACTCTTTTGGGATTCCCCTCAGGATAAAGAGGATCCTGAGTGGAAACACCACCTCTAGTTGTTACTTCATAAGCATGTTTTTCTTTATGAGTATTTTTTAACAAGTCATTTTGCACTTTAGTAAGTTGATCAATTTGAGTTTGAACCATATGAAAATGTTTAACAAGCATCTTAACATCATTGGAGGTTCTCGCCACAATATCATGCAATTTACTACTAGCTTGAGAGTTTTCCATTAGATGATTCTCTACTCTCATATTAAAGTTATTTTGCTTAACAACATAATTATCAAATTCATCTAAACATTGATCAGGAGGTTTTGAATAAGGAATGTCTCCTCTATCAAAGCGTTTGAAGAGAATGTACCTCAATCGTGGACGAAGGGGGAGTTATCTTACATAAATCTTCTATGGGAGGTAAATTCTTCACATCTTCAGATTTAATACCTTTCTCTTTAAGAGATTTCTTGGCTTCCCTCATATCTTCATCATTTAATTTAATCATACCCCTCTTCTTCAATATTGGTGTTGGGGTTGGTTCAGGTGTAGTCCAATCATCATGATTTTGGCCTATTCTATCCAATAATTCTTCAGCTTCATTTGGAGTTCTTTTCCTGAAAACACAACCAGCACAACTATCCAGGTATGCCCTAGACTCAATGGTTAGTCCACTATAAAATATATCAAGTAGGTCACGCTTTTCCAAATCATGTCCAGGCCGAGCTCTAATAAGAGAGCAAAACCTTGCCCAAGCTTCAGGCAATTTCTCTCCATCTTCCTGGTCAAAACTATAAATTTTCTGCAAGGCAATATGTTGAGCACTAGCAGGAAAGTATTTCCGAAAGAAAACATCAAGCAAACCTTTCGGACTATCAATAGAACCAGGAGGCAAACTATTATACCAAATTTTAGCATCATCCTTTAATGAGAAAGGAAAAAATTTAGCAACAAAATAAGTACGCATCTTAATATCATCAGAAAACAAGCTACTCAAAGTAGAAAGCTCGTTCATGTGCTCTACAGCACTTTCTTTTTCAGTACCACACAAGGTGTTTCTCCAACAATAGATATATGAGATAAATCAAGAGAAAAATCATAATCCTTATCCTTAATGTTTATAGGAGATGTGGCAAATTTAGGATCAGGAGACAATTTATATGTAACATCACGTTGTGCAAGAAGCTTTTTAATGTTACTTCCATCAGTAGTAGCATTACATTTATCAATAAAATCATCATCAAGTTCCACATAATCTTCATCAAGATCATCACTAGAGTGTTCAACAGACTCAGGTGAATTAACAGGTGTAACAGTATTTTCATTAGGAATTTCAGCATTTTCAATTTGTCTAGACCTAGCAATTGTAGCATCTAGAAAAGGACCTAATGAACCATTATCATCAAGCATAGTAGAAGCATCATCAAAATTATCAGAGTAATTTTCAGTTTCAGCAGAAGTACCAACACGTGAAGCTTGTGGTGGTGAAACAAGTTGACTTATCACAGATGGTGAATCAAGAGCAGCAGAGGTACTCGGAGTTGTACCTTTTCTTGTAGTGGATGGTAATATGGCGACTTTAGTATCGCGAGGTTTACCCATGATGGAGGATTTGCAGCGAACAATATCAATCCAGGTGAACTTGCAAATAAAGCTATGCTCCCCGGCAACAGCGCCAGAAAATAGTCTTGATGACCCACAAGTATAGGGGATCGCAATAGTCTTCGAGGGAAGTAAAACCCAATTTATTGATTCGACACAAGGGGAGCCAAAAAGTATTTGTAAGCCTTAACAGCGGAGTTGTCAATTTAGCTGCACCTGGAAACAGACTTGCTCGCAAGAGTTTATCAGTAGCAACAGTTTTATAGCAGCAGCAGTAGTGAAATATAAGCAGTAGTGTAACAAAGACAACAATAGTGATTATAGTAAACAGCAGGATTAAAATACTGTAGGCACTGGGATGGATGAACAGGTGTTGCATGGATAAGAGAACTCATGTAACAATCAAGGCAGGTGATACGTCTCCGACGTATCGATAATTTCTTATGTTCCATGCCATATTATTGATGATACCTACATGTTTTATGCACACTTTATGTCATATTCGTGCATTTTCTGGAACTAACCTATTAACAAGATGCCGAAGTGCCGGTTGTTGTTTTCTCGCTGTTTTTGGTTTCAGAAATCCTAGTAACGAAATATTCTCGGAATTGGACGAAATCAAGACCCGGGGGCCTATTTTGCCACGAACCTTCCGAGACGAAGGACGGGGGCGACAAGGGCCGCCATAGGGGGCCCGCGCCACCAGGTGTGGGCCCCGCGCCTCCGACCCGCCCTCCGCCTACTAGCCCCGTCGAAAAACCACGATACGGAAAACCTTCCAGAGACGCCGCCGCCGCCAATCCCATCTCGGGGGATTCTGGAGATCTCCTCCGGCACCCCGCGGGAGAGGGGATTCATCTCCCGGAGGACTCTACACCGCCATGGTCGCCTCCGGAGTGATGAGTGAGTAGTTCACCCGTGGACTATGGGTCCATAACAGTAGCTAGATGGTTGTCTTCTCCTCATTGTGCTTCATTGTTGGATCTTGTGAGCTGCCTAACATGATCAAGATCATCTATCTGTAATACTCTATGTTGTGTTTGTCGGGATCCGATGGATAGAGAATACCATGTTATGTTAATTATCAAGTTATTGCATATGTGTTGTTTATGACCTTGCATGCTCTCCGTTATTAGTAGAGGCTCTGGCCAAGTTGATGCTAGTAACTCCAAGAGGGAGTATTTATGCTCGATAGTGGGTTCATGCTCGCATTGACACACGGGACGAGTGACGGAAAGTTCTAAGGTTGTGTTGTGCTTGTTGCCACTAGGGATAAAACATTGATGCTATGTCCGAGGATGTAGTTGTTGATTACATTACGCACCATACTTAATGCAATTGTATGTTGCTTTGCAACTTAATACTGGAGGGGTTCGGACGATAACCTCGAAGGTGGACTTTTTAGGCATAGATGCAGTTGGATGGCGGTCTATGTACTTTGTCGTAATGCCCAATTAAATCTCACTATACTTATCATGACATGTATGTGCATTGTTATGCCCTCTCTATTTGTCAATTGCCCGACTGTAATTTGTTCACCCAACATGCTTTTATCTTATGGGAGAGACACCTCTAGTGAACTGTGGACCCCGGTCCATTCTTTTAATACTGAAATACAAATCTGCTGCAATACTTGTTTCTATCGTTTTCTCTCGCAAACAATCATCTTCCACACAATACGGTTAATCCTTTGTTACAGCAAGCCGGTGAGATTGACAACCTCACTGTTTCGTTGGGGCAAAGTACTTTGGTTGTGTTGTGCGGGTTCCACGTTGGCGCCGGAATCCCTGGTGTTGCGCCGCACTACATCCCGCCGCCATCAACCTTCAACGTGCTTCTTGGCTCCTCCCGGTTCGATAAACCTTGGTTTCTTTCGAGGGAAAACTTGTTGTTGTGCGCATCATACCTTCCTCTTGGGGTTCCCCAACGAACGTGTGAAATACACGCCATCAAGCATATTTTCACGGCGCCGTTGCCGGGGAGATCAAGACACGCTGCAAGGGGAGTCTCCACTTCTCAATCTCTTTACTTTGTTTTTGTCTTGCTTTATTTTATTTACTACTTTGTTTACTGCATTATATCAAAACACAAAAAAATTAGTTGCTAGCTTTACTTTATTTACTGTCTTGTTTGCTATATCAAAAACACAAAAAAATTAGTTACTTGCATTTACTTTATCTAGTTTGCTTTATTTGCTGTCTTGCACTCTATATTAAAAATACAAAAAAAATTAGTTACTTTTGTTACCATGTCTATCTCTGAACCTGTTACTTCTTCGCCTGAAGAATTAGTCTTCACTTTTAAACAAGGGGATGAGGAGAGTTTTAAGGATGCTTGGTCTAGAATTTTTACTTCTTATCGTAAAACTGAACCTCAAATGACTCTAAGTTTGCTCCTTAGTAATTTTTATTTTGGTCTGATGATTCGCTATAGATATGCTTTGGATACTTTAGTGGGAGGAGATTTCCTTCATTGCAATGGGGATCAAGCTTTTAATGCCATAAAGAAGTTGGTTGCATCACATGATTCAGCTAATAACTTTGATTCAGCCCTTATTAGCATTTATAATAGATTAAACAATCTCGAGATAAGTACATCTCGCCCGGATGACAACTATCACCATGTTCGTAATCGTCTTGAACAAGTTTTAGTGAACTCTAAACCTTCATTATGGGATCCTACTGTTAAAATTGTTATCGGTGATCAAACTCTTCGTGCCAACTCGTGATATTATGTCTGAATTTTGCCTTATACCGGAGAGCATTTATAAATCTTTGAAACTTTGGGGAGTTGATGAAGGAGGAGAAGAAATAACTCTCATTGATAACTCTGTTATAATTCCTAAGGGAATAGCCGCAGGTGTGCATACAACCATTCTTGGAAGAACAATATCCATTGATTATCTTGTTATTGAATGTGTAGGGACAGGGAAAAATCACACTCGGAAGATCCCTGCTAAAACTATTGGGAGCAGTCATAGATGTGGGAGAAGGCATCCTGGATTTCACCTCTATACCGGGGGGGAATCATACATTTCCTAAATCAAAGAGAAAGAAAAACAACAAGAAAGGTAAGGGTAAAGCCCAAGGTAAGGATGATGCACCACTCTCCGATAATACTTGATATACACTTTCGCGCCTAGCTGAAAGGCGTTAAAGAAAAGCGCTTATGGGAGACAACCCATGTTTTTACTACAGTATTTTTGTTTTATATTTGAGTCTTGGAAGTTGTTTACTACTGTAGCAACCTCTCCTTATCTTAGTTTTGAGTTTTGTTGTGCCAAGTAAAGTCTTTGATAGTAAAGTAAGTACTAGATTTGGATTACTGCGCAGTTCCAGATTTCTTTGCTGTCACGAATCTGGGTCTACCTCCCTGTAGGTAGCTCAGAAAATTAAGCCAATTTACATGCATGATCCTCAGATATGTACGCAACTTTCATTCAATTTGAGCATTTTCATTTGAGCAAGTATGGTGGCCTAATAAAATCCATCTTTACGGACTGTTCTGTTTTGACAGATTCTGTCTTTTATTTCGCATTGCCGCTTTCGCTATGTTGGATGAATTTCTTTGATCCATTAATGTCCAGTAGCTTTATGCAATGTCCAGAAGTGTTAAGAATGATTGTGTCACCTCTGAACATGTTAATTTTTATTGTGCACTAACCCTCTAATGAGTTGTTTCGAGTTTGGTGTGGAGGAAGTTTTCAAGGATCAAGAGAGGAGTATGATGCAATATGATCAAGGAGAGTGAAAGCTCTAAGCTTGGGGATGCCCCGGTGGTTCACCCCTGCATATTTTAAGAAGACTCAAGCGTCTAAGCTTGGGGATGCCCAAGGCATCCCCTTCTTCATCGACAACATTATCAGGTTCCTCCTCTGAAACTATATTTTTATTCCGTCACATCTTATGCACTTTGCTTGGAGCGTCGGTTTGTTTTTGTTTTTGTTTTTTGTTTTGTTTGAATAAAATGGATCCTAGCATTCACTTTATGGGAGAGAGACACGCTCCGCTGTAGCATATGGACAAGTATGTCCTTAGGCTCTACTCGTAGTATTCATGGCGAAGTTTCTTCTTCGTTAAATTGTTATATGGTTGGAATTGGAAAATGCTACATGTAGTAACTCTAAAATGTCTTGGATAATTTGATACTTGGCAATTGTTGTGCTCATGTTTAAGCTCTTGCATCATATACTTTGCACCCATTAATGAAGAAATACTTAGGGCTTGCTAATTTGGTTTGCATATTTAGTTTCTCTAGAGTCTAGATAATATCTAGTATTGAGTTTTGAACAACAAGGAAGACGGTGTAGAGTCTTATAATATTTACCATATGTATTTTATGTGAGTTTTGCTGCACCGTTCATCCTTGTGTTTGTTTCAAATAACCTTGCTAGCCTAAACCTTGTATCGAGAGGGAATACTTCTCATGCATCCAAAATACTTGAGCCAACCACTATGCCATTTGTGTCCACCATACCTACCTACTACATGGTATTTATCCGCCATTCCAAAGTAAATTGCTTGAGTGCTACCTTTAAAATTCCATCATTCACCTTTGCAATATATAGCTCATGGGACAAATAGCTTAAAAACTATTGTGGTATTGAATATGTACTTATGCATTTTATCTCTTATTAAGTTGCTTGTTGTGCGATAACCATGCTTCGGGGACGCCATCAACTATTCTTTGTTGAATATCATGTGAGTTGCTATGCATGTCCGTCTTGTCTGAAGTAAGAGAGATCTACCACCTTAATGGTTGGAGCATGCATATTGTTAGAGAAGAACTTTGGGCCGCTAACTAAAGCCATGATTCATGGTGGAAGTTTCAGTTTTGGACATATATCCTCAATCTCATATGAGAATAATAATTGTTCTCACATGCTTATGCATTAAAGAGGAGTCCATTATCTGTTTTCCATGTTTTCCCGGTATGGATGTCTAAGTTGAGAATAATCAAAAGCGAGAAATCCAAAATGCGAGCTTTCTCCTTAGACCTTTGTACAGGCGGCATGGAGGTACCCCATTGTGACACTTGGTTAAAACATGTGCATTGCAAAGATCCGGTAGTCCAAGCTAATTAGGACAAGGTGCGGGCACTATTAGTATACTATGCATGAGACTTGCAACTTGTAAGATATAATTTACATAACTCATATGCTTTATTACTACCGTTGACAAAATTGTTTCATGTTTTCAAAATAAAAGCTCTAGCACAAATATAGCAATCGATGCTTTCCTCTTTGAAGGACCATTCTTTTTACTTTTATGTTGAGTCTGTTCACCTATCTCTCTCCATCTCAAGAAGCAAACACTTGTGTGAACTGTGCATTGATTCCTACATACTTGCATATTGTACTTGTTATATTACTCTATGTTGACAATTATCCATGAGATATACATGTTACAAGTTGAAAGCAACCGCTGAAACTTAATCTTCCTTTGTGTTGCTTCAATACCTTTACTTTGATTTATTGCTTTATGAGTTAACTCTTATGCAAGACTTATTGATGCTTGTCTTGAAGTACTATTCATGAAAAGTCTTTGCTTTATGATTCACTTGTTTACTCATGTCATTACCATTGTTTTGATCGCTGCATCCACTACATATGTTTACAAATAGTATGATCAAGGTTATGATGGCATGTCACTTCAGAAATTATCTTTGTTATCGTTTTACCTGCTCGGGACGAGCAGAACTAAGCTTGGGGATGCTTGATACGTCTCGGACGTATCGATAATTTCTTATGTTCCATGCCATATTATTGATGATACCTACATGTTTTATGCACACTTTATGTCATATTCGTGCATTTTCGGGAACTAACCTATTAACAAGATGCCGAAGTGCCGATTCTTTGTTTTCTGCTGTTTTTGGTTTCAGAAATCCTAGTAACGAAATATTCTCGGAATTGGACGAAATCAAGACCTAGGGGCCTATTTTGCCACAAACCTTCCAGAAGACCGAAAGGGATACGAAGTGGGGCGACGAGGCGCCGCCACCATAGGGCCGCGCGGCCAAGGGGGGGCCCGCGCCACCCTATGGTGTGGGCCCCTCGTCAGCCCTCCGACTCCGCCCTTCCGCCTACTTAAAGCCTCCATCGCGAAACCCCTGATGCGAAAAACCACGATACGGAAAACCTTCCAGAGACGCCGCCGCCGCCAATCCCATCTCGGGGGATTCTGGAGATCTCCTCCGGCACCCTGCCGGAGAGGGGATTCATCTCCCGGAGGACTCTACACCGCCATGGTCGCCTCCGGAGTGATGAGTAAGTAGTTCACCCCTGGACTATGGGTCCATAGCAGTAGCTAGATGGTTGTCTTCTCCTCATTGTGCTTCATTGTTGGATCTTGTGAGCTGCCTAACATGATCAAGATCATCTATCCGTAATACTCTATGTTGTGTTTGTCGGGATCCGATGGATAGAGAATACCATGTTATGTTAATTATCAAGTTATTGCATATGTGTTGTTTATGATCTTGCATGCTCTCCGTTATTAGTAGAGGCTCGGCCAAGTTGATGCTAGTAACTCCAAGAGGGAGTATTTATGCTCGATAGTGGGTTCATGCCCGCATTGACACCGGGACAGTGACAGAAAGTTCTAAGGTTGTGTTGTGCTGTTGCCACTAGGGATAAAACATTGATGCTATGTCCGAGGATGTAGTTGTTGATTACATTACGCACCATACTTAATGCAATTGTCTGTTGCTTTCCAACTTAATACTGGAGGGGGTTCGGACGATAACCTGAAGGTGGACTTTTTAGGCATAGATGCAGTTGGATGGCGGTCTATGTACTTTGTCGTAATGCCCAATTAAATCTCACTATACTTATCATGACATGTATGTGCATTGTTATGCCCTCTCTATTTTTCAATTGCCCGATCGTAATTTGTTCACCCAACATGCTTTTATCTTATGGGAGAGACACCTCTAGTGAACTGTGGACCCCGGTCCATTCTTTTAATACCGAAATACAAATCTGCTTGCAATACTTGTTTTACTCGTTTTCTCTGCAAACAATCATCTTCCACACAATACGGTTAATCCTTTGTTACCAGCAAGCCGGTGAGATTGACAACCTCACTGTTTCGTTGGGCCAAAGTACTTTGGTTGTGTTGTGCAGGTTCCACGTTGGCGCCGGAATCCCTGGTGTTGCGCCGCACTACATCCCGCCGCCATCAACCTTCAACGTGCTTCTTGGCTCCTCCTGGTTCGATAAACCTTGGTTTCTTTCTGAGGGAAAACTTGCTGCTGTGCGCATCATACCTTCCTCTTGGGGTTCCCCAACGAACGTGTGAAATACACGCCATCAACAGGGCATTTGCAGATAGTAATAAAACAGTATCCAAGTACTAAACAACCATAGGCATGTGTTCCGTATATAGTCGTACGTGCTCGCAATGAGAAACTTGCACAACATCTTTTGTCCTACCAGCCGGTGGCAGCCGGGCCTCTAGGGAAGCTATCGGTAATTAAGGTACTCCTTTTAATAGAGTACCGGAGCAAAGCATTAACACTCCGTGAACACATGTGATCCTCATATCACAGCCTTCCCCTCCGGTTGTCCCAATTTCTGTCACTTTGGGGCCTCGGGTTCCGGACAGCAATATGTGTATACAAGTTGCAGGTAACATCATAAAACAATGAATATTATCATGAATCAATAACATGTTCAGATCTGAAATCATGGCACTCGGGCCCTAGTGACAAGCATTAAGCATAACAAGTTGCAACAATATCAAAAAGTACCAACAACTATGCCCTAACAATCTTATGGCTATTACATGAACAATCTCATCCAATCCCTACCATCCCCTTCAGCCTACAGCGGAGGAATTACTCACACATGGATGGGGGAAGCATGGATGGTCGATGGAGAGGCGTCGGTGGTGATGATGGCGATGATCTCCTCCAATTCCCCGTCCCGGCAGGGTGCCAGAACGGAGTTTCTGGTCTCGAGACGGAGTTTCGCGATGGCGGCGGAGTTCTGGATGTCTTCTGGAAATATGGTCGAACCCCTAGCGTTTTTAGGTCGAAAGCCTTAAGTAGTCCAGAGGGGAGCGTCGGGGGCTGGTCGAGGCGACCCCACCATAAGGCGGCGCGCCCCCCCTCCTGGCCGCGCCGGCCTATGGTGTGGGGGCCGTGGGCCTCCCCCAGGCTTGCCCTTCGGGCTCCGTGAATCTTCTGTGAAAATAGGCCCACTGCGATTATTTCCGGGGATTTTCCTGAAAGTCGAGTTTCTGCACAAAAATAAGACACTAGGGCAATTCTGCTGAAAACAGCGTTAGTCCGTATTAGTTGTATCCAAAATACACAAATTAGAGGCAAAACAATAGCAAAAGTGTTCGGGAAAGTAGATACGTTTTGGACTTATCAGCGGTGTGAGGGGAAAACGGTCGAGGGGGAGCGGGGGTACTTATAGGCGACCGTAGAGGTCGAGGTGGGGGGCGCGGGCGAGTGGGGAAGTGGGCCGGTTGGGGTGCAGTGCACGGGGAACGTTGGCGGGAGGTTAGGGGAGGAGCTGACAGGTGGGGTCCGACTGGCGGTGAGAGAGGAGAGAGAGAGGGTGAGGCACGGTCCGCGCGGGCCGAATTTGGCCGGGCTGCGCTGGCTCGGCTTGGGCTGGCCGAGTTCGGCCGGTCCGTTTCATTTTTTTTATTTCTTTTCTCTTTTTTTTTCATTTTATGTTTTATCTCATAACTTTTGAACCACAAATCCAAAAGACCTCAAACTTGCTTCTAAAATTTTGTAAAATTCAGAGGTTTGTTTTAGAACTAAAAGAGACAAGAAAAGGTTCATTTGAAATAAAGATAAAAATAATTTTAGTACATAGGCTAATTGATAATATTTATGAGATTTAGGGTTTTTAGGGTTTGGCCACTTTGGGTTTGTTATTTCATGTGATGTATTTTAAATGCAATGATGATATGACACTACAAGAAAAGTTCTGATAGACAACGTCCCAAAATCGTCCGCTAAGGGGTATTTTTCGTCGCCTATGGGCCTAACCCGACGATATGGGTTCCGTTGTCGAAACTGCGTCAGGCAAAGTCCTACGACGATTTTTTCGGTCCGTCGCGCTTGGGCGCCCTTCCGCCACGGAAAATCGGACCATTGCAGAAGTGTTTCCGGGAGCCCGTTGACTGCTGACGTCATGCAAACTGACACGTGGCAGACGCCGTTAACTGGCAGTTAACGGCGTTAACCGGCTGAAACCCCGTGGTAGATGGTAGGCCCACACGAGGCCTGCCACGTCTTAAGCGGGCCGGCCCATTAAGTTTGCGGGCCGGGCCACCTGACTTAGTTTGACCGGTCAACTATATAGCTGGGCTGGTCCATTAGTTACGTGGGCCGGGCCTAACCTCTAAGGTTGACTGGTCAAAACTTTAATGGGCCGGCCCACTAAGCATGTGGGCCGGGCCGAATGCACTCGTTTGACCGGTCAACAGGCAAAAGGGCCGGCCCACAAGACATGTGGGACCCACTTTCCTGTTATCGGGCCGACCCATTTAACAAGTGGGGTCCACCTTAAAGCAACTGGGCCGGCCCAAGAAGTTATTGGGCCGGCCCAATTAGCCTGTGGGTCCCACTTTCCTCCTATCGGGCCGGCCCATTTAGTACGTGGGGTCCACAATAGATTAAATGGGCTGGCCCAACAAGATAGTGGGCCGGGCCAAAAACACAGGTGGGTCCCACTTTCCTGTTAAAGGGCCGGCCCATTTAGTATGTTGGGTCCACCATATAGCAAGTGGGCCGGCCCAACAAGATAGTGGGCCGGGCCAAAAACACAGATGGGTCCCACTTTCCTGTTAAAGGGCCGGCCCATTTAGTATGTGGGGTCCACAATAGATCAAATGGGCTGGCCCAACATGAAAGTGGGCCGGGCCTAAAACACAGGTGGGTCCCACATTCCTGTTAAGGGGCCGGCCCATTTAGCACGTGGGGTCCACCATATAGCAAGTGGGCCGGCCCAATAAGATAGTGGGCCGGGCCAAAAAACACAGGTAGGTCCCACATTCTTGTTAAAGGGCCGGCCCAGATAGTAAGTGGGGTCCACCATAACGTAATTGGGCCGGCCCAACAAGATAGTGGGCCGGGCCAAAAACACATGTGGGTCCCACTTTCCTTTTAACGGGCCGACCCAGTTAGTAAGTGGGGTCCACCACAGAAGCAATTGGGCTGGCCCAACAAGCTAGTGGGCCGGCCCAATAAGCTTGTGGGGCCCACTTTTCTGTTACGGGGCCGGCCCAGTAGAGTGTGGGGTCAACCTTAAAGCAAGTGGGCCGGCCCAATTAGAGGGTGGGGTCCACAATAAATCAAGTGGGCAGGCCTAATAAGTAAGTGGGCCAGCCCATTTAGTTGCTTTTTATATGCCGGCATAATAGGCGCTTTAGGATTTTGCGGGCCGACACATTTGTGATTTCGCTTAATTGCGCCGTTTAAGGGATGGGAATTTGTGATTTAGATACTGAGAATATTTACGCAGCACATGATTTCTGTCGGATAGCCTCACTTACCACAAGCACCATAGAAAAAATGCGCGAAAGAACTATAAAAACTAACTAAATATTACATCAGCTGCAAGGCTTTGAAAAAAATATTACATAACCCAGAGAAATTGAATGGTAATTAAACCCAGCAATACAATGAAGCGATTCGGCAATCTTTTAAGTTGTCCATGCACCACCTATATCTGAAACAAAGACATTACAAGTTAAGACAGCAACAATGGAAAGGCAAAGACACTACAATATTGTTTGCCAAAGAATTTGGAACTCATCATTTCGTCGTTATAAGAAGATCATTGTAATACGCACAATAAGCAAACAAAGAGTGCATGCCGCATACCAACAGCCAATATAACAGAGCACGTTAAAATGAAACAGCAGACTTACTACTGTCGAGTCACATGCAAGGATGCAAATCAAGATGTTTCGGGATATAAACTTGTAATGAGCAACACATAGAGGATAGTTAATGCTGGAGCTTAGGATGGACCAGATACAGAATATAGTGGGATCACCTGTGAACTTGTATAAGAGGGAATGCAAACCAATATGTTCAGCATTCCATATGTGAGCGTCTTGCCAAGTCAGAGAAACAAGTCAATAATGCAGCTTTTGAAGAACAAGATGGCACACAAAATTATTATCTAGTAGTATGACAAGTTTATTTGTATTACATGCTAGATAGCGGAGTGATAGCATGCCAAACTAAGTCCTTACTTTGTTAGCTTACAATGAAGTAGATACAAAACAATGGCATCACCTGTAGTACAGGGAATGCAAGCCAACATGTTCATGGAGTAAAAAATTGTCACAAACAACATAGTAGCAGGCCATAATTTTTGTAACAACGACTGAGCAAGATAAAGTTATGATGGCTAGATCTACAGAGCAGGGAATGTAAACCAAATATAGAAGTTACGATGCCAAAAGCTATAGAGCAGGGAATGCGAACCAACATGTGCAATTACTTAAAATTGGCCATGAACTAAATAATAGCAGGATGTTACTATAATAGCTAGGAATAAAACAGATAGGAGTTATAATGGCATCACTCATAAACTTGTAGATAAGGGAAATAAATCAATTTGTTTTGGGATATAAAGTTGTAATGAGCAACACATAAAGGATAGTTAATGCTACGGCTTAGGATGGACCAGAAACGAAATATAGTGGGATCACATGTGAACTTGTAGAAGAGGGAATGCACACCAATATGTTCACCATTATATATGTGAGCGCCATGCCAATTAAGAGAAACAAGTTAATATTGCAGCTTTTGAAGAATCAGATGGCAGACAAAATTATGACGGAAGTAGCTGCTGTGATGAGTTCAAATAAATTTGTACTGCAGGATGGCAGAGTGATAGCATGAAGGAACTAATAGCAGGCAGTTACTTTGTTAGCTTACGACGAAGTAGATAGAAATAACAATGGCATCACCTGTAGTACAGGGAATGCAAACCAACATGTTCAGGGAGAACAATATTGGCATGAACAAAATAGTAGCAGCCTATAAATTTTTTAACAACGACTGAGCAAGATAGAAGTTATGATGGCTACATCTACAGAGCAGGGAATGCATACCAAAATGTTCAATCGCTTAAAGTTAGCAATGAACTAGAAAATAGAAAGGTGTTACGGTCATAGCTAGGAATGAACTAAAAGAGCTTCAGACAAACAAGCATCTGAACCCAGAACATGGCGCTAAAACAAGATTGGCATGAACTAAAAGAGCTTCAGACAAACAAGCATCTGAACCCAGAACATGGCGCTAAAACAAGGGACTTACATTAGGAGAAGCACTCTGTGGGAGTCACAGCAGATCTTCCTGGGGTTGATAGATCCGGTGATGAAGTACGCTACATGTGCTACTTGGGGTTGGAGAGACGGCCATTACACTTCATGGTTACTCATCTCATCTGCAAAAACGTAACGACGCGTCGTTAGCACAAACAGGTTCCCCCAAGATTAAACAAGAACTTGCAGGCAAGCAATAGAAAAGCGACAGTAGAAGAGTTTAGATCATGCACGGCGCCGGTGAAGCAGATCCGGTTCATGCACAGCGGTGTAGGTGAGCAAGATCCGATGCGGTGGACGACGGATCCGGCGAAGCGGCTCCGGTGGGGTGGACGATACCGCAGCAGAAGCGACTGCGGTAGACTGCTGGATGAGCATATGATTTCGAGGTTCGGCGGGGATGATCCGGTCCGGTTGATGACGGCGTCGATGAAGCGGCTCCGGCAGGCAGCCGGATGACGAGGATCGCGAGGCCTCGGGAAGGCCAGGGAAGTCCGGCGGGGATGTTCCGGTGCGGTGGTCGTGGAGGTGGGAGAGAGGGACTTGGGAAGTTCCGGTGGGTGGTCTGAGGGAAATGAATTTGTTTTGGGAGGGTTTCCGGGTTAGGGAGGTGGTGATCCAAAAAATGACGGGCAGACCCCCCACCAACCGACTTTGCTGCCATCTCCACAGGGGTAGAATGGGAATTTGGAAGCGTGTGAAATTTTTGTATTTTGTGGGCGGGAAGTTTTGCCGCTATGAGATTTTGAATTTGGCTAAGGTCCAAGTATAATGATAAAAAATTGTGACACCGTACTAGTACCTCTGTTCAAGGCCGAGTGCAAAATCAAATCATCATCACCTTGAATATCGGTCACTACTAACTCCATACCGGTTTAATAGGCAAATACGCATTTCGAGAAAGAAGTTTGACTACAAATTTAGTCAACAAAATACGAGATATATGATACAAAAAATTATACCATTGGATTCATATTCAAAAGAAGTTTCCAATAGTATAATTTTTATGATACATATTTTATATTTTGTTGACTAAATTAGTAGTTGAAGTTTTTTCTCAAAATGCGTAATAGGCCTATAATCCGGTATGGAGGTAGTACCATGATCATGATCTATCTTCTGGACAGAGATCCAGTGCCCCCACGTTCACAGGGCACAGCGTGACCCGAGGCTTCCCATCCACCATTCGTTTCAATCCAACGGCAAGGAAAGCAACAGCGTGACCCGATTAATTTCTGCTGAACTGAAGAGCTGTTGTGTTCTCTCGAACCTGAAGAAATAGAGAAGGGAACAAAAGATGATTTCGGTTCCGAGCGCATCTGGCCGGGCCAAACATGCGTCTGGTACAAACTCCAGCGGGACGACGCATAGTGACTGGGCCGTTCGCAGCGACGCAAACATGCCCAAATATGCGTCTCGGATCCGTCGCGCGGATGATGCGTGGACGCGTAAAGTGTCCGCTCGCGTCTGGCGAACGTTTCGTCGGGCCCGCTTGGCAGTGACCCAGCGTCGATGCGTCTTCTCAGCGGCGCCGCTTCGGCAGTCTGCGGCCGCGTAATGGCGATGCCTCGCGTGGCGCGCGCCGTCACCTACCTCTGCGACTGGCGATGCCACGCGTGCAGCGGCCGTCGCCTGCCTCGGACATATATATACAGGGGTGCGCGCATATCGTCTCCTCCCACACTAAACCCTAGCCGATGCCGCTCAACCTCCTACTCACCGCTGTTTAGTGTGGGAGGAGATGATATGCGTGCGCTCCTGTTTATATAGGTCGGAGGCACGCGATGGCCGCGGCACGCATGGCATCGCCATTCGCAGAGGTAGGTGACAGCGTGTGCCACGCGAGGCATCGCCATTTTACGCTTCCGCAGACTGCCGAAGCGGCGCCGCTGAGAAGACGCATCGACGCTAGGTCACTGCCAGGCGGGCCCAACGAAACGTCCGCCAGACGCGAGCGGACACTTTACGCGTCCACGCAGCGTCCGCGCGACGGATCTGAGGCGCATATTTAGGCATGTTTGCGTCGCTGTGAACGGCCCAGTCACTATGCGTCGCTCCGCTGGAGCGTGCACAAGACGCATTTTTGGCCCGACCATATGCGCTCGGAACCAAAATCATCTTCTGTTCCCTTCTCTATTTCTTCAGGTTCGAGAGAAACAGCAGCTCTTCAGTTCAGCAGAAATTAATCGGGTCACGTTGTTGCTTTCCTTGCCGTTGGATTGAAACGAATGGTGGATGGGAAGCCTCAGGTCACGCTGTGCCCTGTGAAGGTGGGGGCACCGGCTGTCCCTATCTTCTTAATCCCATTCAAAAATGCGTTTGAAATATTTCAGGATTGGTGGGAGATTTTGCCGCCCGACTGAGATTAAATTAAACCACACGTTCGACAATTCAAACTTGAGACCTTGGCTATGATACCATTTAAGTTCGAACTGATTGAAAAAGGCTATGCAATTAATTTATATAACATCCACAGGAAAAACTACCAAGTTGATCCCAACCGCAGATAAATGCATCCACCAACAAAAGTAGGAACGGTGCCATAATCTAAGGAAACATTTCACAAGACCAATGTACTCACTATGTAGTGTTCATCTCCAATTATCTATGGCATTTTCTTAGTCTTTGGGAGATTATAACAAACTTGATTGGCCTCGTGCAGTAGGGCATCACATGCTTCTAATCTCGATCTCAACATGTCAACTTTTGTTCTTAGCATAGCTGTTGCAACTCGTTCTACTTGGATTTGTTCCTCCAAAACTTGAGCAGAGAAAGACTTGGACTTGGGCTTCAAAACCCAGCATTTTGCAGGAAAGAGTTTTTGGTGATATCTTTATCTTTCCCAGGTTTTGCCATCTCGAATTTCATATTAGCATGACAAGTTTTGAGTTGTGTAAAAAGAAAAGTTATTACGAGAGAAAATGCAGATGGTAGATTTAATGTGTACGAACTACTTTTAATCATACAAGTTGGCATGCCTGACTATAATAAGGACCATCTATCTGCTAGCAGGCATAATTATTACGGTATTATTAATGGGCTACCATGTTCGTAGTCTTCGAAGAAACAACCTTTATTGCATTACGAGCAGAAAACAGTTCACACGTGCGCTCAGATTCAAATTTTCAGCATGTAGCCGATTTATGGTTTAATTGAAGTACACATCAGGATATTATTTCACACAAAATACAGCAGCCACATGGAACGTATGTAATTTTAGTACAACAACAAAATTTGCAATTATTACAGTCCACAAAATTTTGAACGAAATTTTGAGCAGTAATTAATTACAGCATTGGCATCAGCAGTCCACTTGACTGAACAACGTAATCAAAGTTTATTTAGACACCTTCAATTCCCGCACACATCACAATTGGCTTACCATGACAAGTGCATAGGAGATTCTTTAGAACATTTTCTCGTCAAAGTTTGCCTATTTTTCAATTCATGTATCTCTTGGCGTGTGTTGGCAATTATTTCATCAAGCATCTTTGTTTTCCCGCCCAAATATATCAACTCGCCTCTTGGAGTGCATCCCCCAAATCTTTTTGTGCCGGATTAAGTTGAGCAATAGATACCATGGGCCTATGCGAGCAATATGCACTCTCACCGCTGCTTTGTGAAACATCAATACTTGAGGCATTGGCCCTCGCTTCGGCTTTGTAGCTTTATTTGAAGCCCGAAATTTAGATAAAACAAGTTACAACATCATATGATGCAATAAAAGACCTCCAATTTCAAGAGCATCATTGAGCTGATATAACATAGCAAGCAATCAAAAATAAAGTCTCGTACATCTATTTCTTCTGGAACGGTTGGTGTACTGGACTCAGTGGACCAATGAGAGCACGTGCCACTGTCACTGTTGCTCTGTGAAATGACCGCAACACTTGATAAATGGGTTGTCCCTACTGACATTACAGCTTTGTTTGCAGGCTGAAACTAAGACAAAACAAGTTAAAATGCAATACAATACACGGCAAATAAACAAAACTGTTGACATAATTTTGAAAGAACCATGGGCAGATATAACAAAGAAACCGGTTAAGCCACATGCCTCTTAGAACAAACCAAACTAGATCATGGCGATGATGTATACAATGAACCAAGCAACTAGACATCATGTGCCCAATAACGAAGCCAGGTCACTGCACAGAACAAATCTAGCAAATAGCCAAATACAGTCAAACCATGTGCATGATGGATTGGATACAATTAGGAAAATAATGTATGATTGATTTAAGCATGACTCAGATAGTGCCTTCGACAACGTAGAAGGTCAATGCAACAATTAATTGTATGGCTTGTATGAAGTGCCATAACATTTAAATTAAGCATAACGAGGCATTGCTTAATCTGAGAACTGAGTGCTAGCTCAGTGGCAAGGCTTGCGAGTGCGCAGCCAGCCCACCCGGGTTCGAGTACCAACGGGACCGAATTAAACACGAATGAAGCGAGATGTCAGTACAAGTAGTGGGAATAGAAATGCAAAATCCATAACAGGGCCAATGACAACATTCACTTGCCAACAAAATCTAAGGCTTTAGCTTTCATATACCCTCAAAATTTAAAATAGTGTAATCTGCCGAAAGAGTATCATGGTATCATTTAATCTCAGCCATCTCACCCCTAATACCAAACATGTATCATTTAACCTCAGCCGTTCTTTTGTTTTACTCAAGAAAACATTTTTGTTTTGGGAGTTTATAGAAGCACAGGCCATCGTCTACATTGGCACTGTGTTATGAAAAATATCATCTTCATCGTACATTGTTATGTGAAGATATTGATATATAATTTTGTGCTAGGAAAACAAATAGCAATTACTATGTTACAAGAACCATCTTCAAGCTCGAAGATACGAAGTTCATTGGTCCACCAACCAAGGCTGAGAAAATATTATATATTAATTTAGTACTAATATTTCGTATTTACTCATATTAAGGTCTAAATTTTTTCCCCGTGACAAACCAGTTTTGATATAAAATCTAACGGTGGCCATGTGTGGGTCACATAAAAAGTATTGAGGTAGTAAATTTATACATAGATATTGGATAATGTATTTTAAATTTCAAAAAATATGGTAGAAATATATAAATTAGATAGTCTTGCCGTGCAATATGCATGTCGCAAAAGGTAAGATAGATCCTTAAAAATTCTCGACTCTAATCACAAAAATATACATAATCCTAATGGGGTGTCCATGAAAAAGTTGTGTCACTTTCGTATTAGGGTATACTTCTATTTCATATTGACTAAAAAACTTAATTGTAGTGAACTCACATATTACTCCTTCCATTACTTCTTCTAGGGTGTATTAGTTTTTCAAAAGCCAAACTTTAGGCTTTGTGGCTAATTTTAGCAAAAAATAATAATTATCAACATCAAATAAAATATGGAAATATATTTTAAAATTATATATGTCGTGACGTGCAAAGCACGTGCTACTTACTAGTAGATTACTAGAAAATGAATGAAGCAATTGAACATGGAGCGTATAAACAACGATCATTTGAATATGGATATACCACTTCATGTTAATGGGACTCGAAAACAAAGCTAGACATTTAAACAAGTAATATAACTATTTTTTCACAATGTTTCAAGTAGAATAGGAAGCTAGGTTAGGAATAAAGCAATCATGTTTCAAGTAGAATAGGAAGCTAGGTTAGGAATAAAGCAATCATATTTCAAGTAGAATAGGAGCTAGGTTAGGAATAAAGCAATAAAAACACGAAGTACATCATTTCAGCTAGATCATTTCTATCAAACTTCATGCACTAGCCATGGAACAACAGCAAACTCAATGAAGCAACAGCAAACAATTAACATAATAGAATTTCGGACTTGTTTAACATAGCCAAATCATGTAACTTATACCCGGCATGCCGGATGCCGATGGGTCAAAGGCAGTGTGCAATGTTCCATATGGTCATTGTTTATATTTTATTAGATTCCATTAGGCAACTTAGGTAGTGCAACATACATAAAATGATGCAATTGAACTACGCACAGGAGGTAAATTAACATTCCAAAAAAACAGGGAACTTACGTGAGCTTTTTTTTGAGTCACACGGACCTCATCAGGTACTTGGACAGAAGAACCTGGTGCCTCACTGTTTCTCCTCTGCATGAAGGAGAGGCCAATTGTAAACAGAAACAGGATCCAAGATATAGAAGTTTGCATTAAGCAATATACAAAAAACAGCAAGTACTTGCATGATTATAGGCGAGCTTTACTCTACGTTTCGAGTGTAAGATGTGCCTCGTCGCACGTGTAATAACGACAAACAAGCTACGAGTCAAGGATTTGCTATAATTAAATTGACACCAAACAGTAGTAGAAACATTATGACGTGCATAAACATGTAATACAGGATCGCAGAAAGATATCAAACATGATGTAACTAGAGCAGTAGCCTACGGCCAAATAGTGAGAAATTGTAATCGTGTCAATGGTGGACTTGTATAGCCTACCCCAACTTGTTTGGGAATAAAGGCTTTGTTGTTGTTGTTGTTGTTGTTGTTGTCAATCGTGGACATGTAGAGCATTCAACGGCTCATGATTGGTGGCTCATATTTTGTAGAGTTTCAGCGAATGGGTGGGTTAGGTCACTCAGACCACCACACTCTGTATTTATATCATCTGAGTTAGGGTTACAATACCACTGGACATGGGCCTCTATGGGCCTCACACTGGATACAATATTACTACATCGCTACTACTAAACTCACTCATGGTCCAACACACCCCCTCAAGATGATCATGGGTAAACAACCATGGCCATCTTGCAACAACATGACACATATGACAACTACGCGTAATGAACTTTCATCATAACTCCTAGGATACATGACAGCATTGCACTTTCCATCATCTTGTCATCTCGATTCATCTCTTCATCAGCAGCGAAGACATCCAGCTTCAACCATCTGGGATACGCACAACTCCTAACCATGCACGTCCTCAACAACCCCGGCTGCCTCACCACACAAGTTCCGCAGAACCATCCAAACTCGCCTCAATGTCCTCAGCCTCTCTTCTCCACTCTGCCCGGCCACTGACCTCTTCCGTCTCTCCCACAAACCCCCAGCCAACTCCTGCCTCAACCATCCACTCCTCAAGCACCCATGCTTATCCCCCGGTCAGGCCTCAACCAGTCTCACCTCAGGCACGCATGCCTTTCCCCTGGACATATCCACAACCATCACCATCACCACTAAACCGCAGCCTCATCAACTCCATCACGCCTCCAACATCTCCCCCTCGCACGGATCCAGATCTCTTTGCCACGGATTCACTTCCTCTTCTCTCCTTTCTAAACCAAAAAGATCTTGACCCTCTTCTTTGTCCCCGCGCGAGCAGCCGCCGATCTCACAAAACTCACATCGCTGTGTGTGATAGCCGCAACCCACGCAGAGCACCTGATGCGGCCTCCCGCCGCCTGGATTTCTACATCTCTACGGTGGTTTTTGTGGTCAAAGGAAGAACTTGTATGGTACTGTTTGGGGCGGCTAGCACTAGCAGGAAGGAAACCTAGGCTCTGATACCATGTAGAGTTTCAGCAAATGGGTGGGTTAGGTCACGGAAAAAAATACTTTTTTGTCGTGTTTAAATCTAAAGGTCTGGAGGTAGGTAAGAGGGGCGGTTTCTCTGAGGGCTTGCGGGCGAAACTAGGGCGAAGCTGGGCGATAGAGGATAAAAAGGGAATTTCACAGTCCTTCTTTTGAGGGAAAAAAATATTCGCAGATCTGAAACTTTGTGGCGCAAGATATTTGGGCGTTGGTGGGGAATTTTACCGCTTGATGAGATTAAATTTTGGCTGCAGTAGGTAATAATAATAAAAAATAGTAGGCCTTACTAGTAGTACTGTAAGTCTGTTCAGGAATCCAAGGGGGTCGAGGTAGAGGAATCCATTATGTGAATCCACATTTTAAAGTGTCAAAAAATTCTAAACTAAAATTTTACATGTATATCTAGACATTTTATGTTGGTACATAAGCTTTTTAAAAAATATGTGGCTCCTGTAAAAAAGACAAATTTTGATGCTATAACACGACTACGTACAGTACATTTTTTGCCTTTTTTTGTACACACCACACAAAATGTTGTTTTTCCACCAAAACTTGTGAACGAACATAGGATGTCACAATGTATACCAAAAAAATTATGTCAGATTTTTAACATTTATATAATTGTTTTTTATTATTTTCTATAATGGGTGCATATGCACGCATGTGCCAAAACACCACCTCCAGGGCTAGGAGTTTCTAAACTTCTTATGGCACATCAAATAAAATGTTGTTCAATCAATAATAATAATGTGCTTATGATTGTTACTCCCTTCCACCATTAATAAAGTCCACATCGGTTTCCTGTCAAACTTTGACTCGAGATTTAGGTACCCACATGATAGTGCTAGTATCATAGCTAGTATCATACACATTGGTCCCACAAAAATGCTGATGTGGCAGCTAATTAAGTAGGAGAGAGGAGATTAGTGTAACATAGGTAGATATTGTATCATAGCGCAAACAACGAGATACATGCTTAGGGTTAGGGGTAGATACATGATTTTTCTGGTTTGAATATGTCTAGACCTTATTTATCAACTTAACTGAATGCTTACTATATAACATAAGAAGACCTTATTTTTTTATTTTATTTTTTTATTTTTATACCCATTTGAATCTTGGTCAAATCCTAGGTTTCACCAAGATTTGAATAAGTTTAAAGCATGAATATGAAAGAGTAAACATGCATGTATGCTTCTTAATTAATCACTTCAAAATGAAGCTCTTGGGAGGGTTTTTGAAATTTACATGTTTGAAACCAAAAACCACATATCATCATGCTTGACTTCATGAGACAGAGTTTAGGGTTAGGGGGTAGATACATGATTTCTCTGATTTGAATATGTCTAGACCTTGTTTATAAACTTAATTGAATGCTTACTATATGACATAAGAAGACTATGTGCCTTGGTTTTTCATTTTTTGTTTTTTTTAAATTATGCCCATTTGAATCTTGGTCAAATCCTAGGTTTGACCATGATTTAAACAAGTTTAAAACATGAATATGAAAAAGTATCCTTCGTAGTCACTCCAAAATGAAGGTCTTGAGAGGGTTTTTGAAATTTCCATGTTTGAAACCAAAAAACCACGTACTTATCTTCATGCTTGACTTCATAAGACAGAGTTAGGGGTTAGGGGTAGCTTGATACATGATTTTTCTGGTTTGAATATGTCTAGGCCTTGTTTATCAACTTAATTGAATGCTTACTATATGACATAAAAAGACCTTGGTTTTCATTTTCTATACCCATTTGAATCTTGGTCAAATCCTTGGTTCCACCAAGATTTGAATAAGTTAAAAACATGAATATGAAAAAGTAAGCATGTATGCTTCTTAGTCACTTCAAAATGAAGCTCTTGGGAGGGTTTTTGAATTTCCATGTTCGAAACCAAAAACCACATATCTTCATGCTTGAGTTCATGAAACAGAGTTTAGGGTTAGGGGGTAGATACATCCATGATTTTTCTTGTTTGAATATGTCTAGACCTTGTTTATCAACTTAATTGAATGCCTACTATATAACATAAGAATACCTTTTTGTTTTTTTTTTGAATTTTTATACCCATTTGAATCTTGGTCAAATCCTAGGTTTCACCAAGATTTGAATAAGTTTAAAACATGAATATGAAAAAGTAAGCATGCATGTATGCTTCTTAATTAATCACTTCGAAATGAAGCTCTTGGGAGGGTTTTTGAAATTTCCATGTTTGAAACCAAAAACCACATATCTTCATGCATGCGCTTGACTTCATGAGATAGAGTTTAGGGTTAGGGGGTAGATACATGATTTCTCTGGTTTGAATATGTCTAGACCTTGTTTATCAACTTAATTGAATGCTTACTATATGACATAAGAAGACTATGTGCCTTGATTTTTCATTTTTTTTAAATTTTGCCCATTTGAATCTTGGCCAAATCCTAGGTTTGACCATGATTTAAACAAGTTTAAAACATGAATATGAATAATTAAGCATGTATCCTTCGTAGTCACTCCAAAGTGAAGCTCTTGAGAGGGTTTTTGAAATTTCCATGTTTGAAACCAAAAAACCGTGTACTTCTCTTCATGATTGACTTCATAAGACAGAGTTTGGGGATAGGGGTAGCTTGATACATGAATTTTCTGGTTTTAATATGTCTAGACCTTGTACTAGATGACATAAGATGACTATGTGCATTGGTTTGTCATTTTATTGTTTTTTTTGAATTTTTATGCCCATTTGAATCTTGGTCAAATCCTAGGTTTGACCATGATTTAATCAAGTTTAAAACATGAATATGAAAAATTAAGCATCTATCCTTCTTAGTCACTCCAATATGTAGCTCTTGGGAGGGTTTTTGAAATTTCCATGCTTGAAACCAAAAACCACTTCTCTTCATGCATGCTTGACTTCATAAGACAGAGTTTAGGGTTAGGGGGTAGATACATGATTTTCCTGCTAGTTTGAATATGTCTAGACCTTGTTTATCAATTTAATTGAATGCTTACTATATGACATGAGCATACCTTGGTTTTAAATTTTTTATACCCATTTGAATCTTCGTCAAATCCTAGGTTTGTTGACCAAGATTTGAAAATTTTTAAAACATGAATATGAAAAAGTAAGCATGTATGCTTCTTAATTAGTCACTCCAAAATGAAGCTCTTGGGAGGGTTTTTGAAATTTCCATGTTTGAAACCAAAAACCACTTCTTCTCTTCATGCTTGACTTCATAAGTCAGGGTTTAGGGATATATAGGGCCGGGGGTAGATACATGATTTTTCTGGTTTGAATATGTCTAGACCTTGTTTATCAACTTAATTGAATGCTTACTATATGACATAAGAAGACTATGTGCCTTGATTTTTCATTTTTTTAAAAATTATGCCCATTTGAATCTTGGTCAAATCCTAGGTTTGACCATGATTTAAACAAGTTTAAAACATGAATATGAAAATTAAGCATGTATCCTTCGTAGTCACTCCAAAATGAAGCTCTTGAGAGGGTTTTTGAAATTTCCATGTTTGAAACCAAAAAACCACGTACTTCTCTTCATGCTTGACTTCATAGGACAGAGTTTGGGGTTAGGGGTAGCTTGATACATGATTTTTCTCGTTTGAATATGTCTAGACCTTATGTCGAGGGTGCTCCTCGGCAATGCCCTCCGATAGGGGCTTAGGGTTGATGGAATCCTGCAAGCTGACACGAGACATCGGTTCACAGACAAGCGGGGAGAGAGATTTACCCAGGTTCGGGGCCCTCGATGAGGTAAAACCCTTACGTCCTGCCTGTCTGTTCTTGATTATGATGATAATGGATTACAATGGGGTGCCGAATAGTTCGGCTGAGATCTCGCCAAGATAGCTAAGTGCTAGGGTACCTAGGTCTAAGCTTCTGTTGGCTAAGATCGCTAAGATTGAGTGTGTCCCTCGATAGCCCCTCTCCTGGTCTTTATATAGGTGGCCGGGTCTTTTTTTTGAAGCATATACAGTAGGGAAGACCCCTACTGCTTCATTTTTCATTTATATAGGCCAAGATGGCAGGATACATATGTTACAAGAAAGCACCAGAGGAGTTTACAAAGTATCTAACCATTGTTGCATACTCTCCTTTAGGCTAGGTTTGGCTCTGTGCATAATAAGGGAGAAGGATTCCTTAAACATGGTAAAACACCTATCCTGGCTAATAATCTGAGAGTCGAAAATAAACTTGTTTCTGTGGTTCCAGATGCTCCAGCACCCAACAATTATGGCTTCCTTGAAGTATATACTGTTGTGCCTCTGCTTTCCATCAATGAGCATATCTATCACTGAATTATCTGTATCCCATTCGAAACCAAGCTTCCACCAGAATGTCTGACTGAAGTCACATTGGAAGAAAAGATGGATCAGATCTTCATGTGAACCATTTTGACATAGCACACAGTCGCTATTTTCAACAAAGAAATTCTTCCTTTCCATTAAATCCTTTGTATTTAGTCTATCCAGCAAGAGAAGCCAAAAGAAAAACTTGTGCTTGGATAGGCAACATGATTTCCATACCCATTTGAAAGGTGCTGCAGCTTCTGGTGGATCCAAAATAGCTTCATATATCTTTTTTGTAGAATAGTAATCACCCCACTCAAATCCCCATATATCATTATCCATCCTACCGTTCAGTTCAGCCAAACTCTCATTCATACTGTTGCATTGCTGCATAGCAATAGTAGATAAAGGCAGATGAAATAAATCATATAAATCTTCTGCACTTTGTTGCACAGCATTTTTAACTGTAATATCTTTATTTTTAGCAAAAGAATGCAGCTGTGGATAGCATGATCTCATAGATTCTTCATTCCAGATATCATTCCATAATAATATAGTGTTTCCAGATTTAATTTTGCATCTGGCCATCTTCTTAAAGGTTTCAATAAAGGATGTGCAGTCTCTCCACCAAAAGGATCCTTTAGTGACCTTGCCCTGAGGAATCTTTCCATCTGAATAATGTGCTTCCCAAATAAGCTGAACCCAAGGAGTATCATGTCTGTTAAAAAATTTATATAAAAATTTGATAATTAGAGCCTGATTCTGCACCCTCAAGTTAAGAACACCAAGGCCTCCATTTTTCTTTGGCAGACAAACATTATCCCATTTTGCTAGGCATTTTCCATGTTTCTGTATATTATTGTCATTCCAAAGAAAAACTCTACAAGACTTTTCAATGTGATCCAGAATGGAGACTTGTACTAGCAGCGTACACATTGCAAAGATGGGCATGGCTGAAATAGTTGATTTAATGACTGTAAGTTTACTGGAATAAGACAGAAGATTAGCAATACCAGCCAGCCTTTTATCAACTCTGTGAGCAATATAAATAAGATCTTCAATCCTTGGCCTAGTAGTTCCCATAGGCAAGCCAAGGTAGCTAAAAGGCATAGACTCTGCTTTGCAATGAAGGATCTCTGCTAATTCTTTGCATCTGTCCGAAGAAATGTTGATTGGCACCATAGAAGTTTTATGATAGTTTATTCGAAGACCAGTAGAGCTAGAGAATTTTTCTAGAATGGACTTTAGTCTAAGCAACTGGTCAGGAATAGCAGGAAAAACTATTAAAGTGTCATCAACATATTGTAATACTGGATATTTCTGTTCATATGATCTGTCCATAGGTAGATCAAATTCTCCTTCCTCCCATGCAATATTAATTACTATTTGTAGCAATTCTGCTGCTAGGACAAACAAGATGGGAGATAATGGATCACCTTGTCGCACACCTCTTTTACATTTGATGATCTTACCAGGCACTCCATTAAGTATAATGGAAGTAGAAGCACTTTCCAAAATCTGTTTGATCCAACCAATGAACTTGTCTCCAAAGCCCAAATGTTTAAGCATATACAGGATAGTACTATATTCCACCTTGTCGAAAGCCTTTTCAAAATCAATCTTGAGAATAACAATTTCCTTTTTTGATTTATGACATAAGTCAAGATATTCGAAAGCCCAAGCAAGACAATCCTGGATATTTCTGCTTTTTATGAAACCATACTGATTTTTGTGTATGAGTGGGATAATCACTTTCTGAAGTCTATTAGCAAGTAGTTTTGTAATAATTTTTAGAGCCATACTAACCAGTGAAATTGGCCTAAAGTCAGCAGCAGTTTCAGGGCATACAATCTTTGGTATCAAAGTGATGAAGGCAGTATTGATACTCTGTATATCAAGATTTCCTTCATGGAAGGCAGAGCATAAGTGGTAAAATTGGTGTTTAATAGAATCCCAGCTTTTCTTCATGAATTGCCCATTAAAACCATCTGGCCCTGGAGACTTGTCATTTGGCATATATTTGATTATATCATCTATCTCCTTATGTGTGAATGGTGCTTCAAGCTCCATAAGATCACTATTTTCCATTTGATCAGTAAGATGAAAAAGCATATTTAACTGCTCAGATGTACCCAGTCTATCTTTATATGCTTGCCAAAGAATTGCAGCCTTTTGCTCATGATCAGAAACAGTCCTTCCATCCTCTGTTTTCAAACTTGCAATATAATTATGCCTATAATTTCTAGTAGCAATAGCATGAAAAAACTTGGTGTTCTCATCACCAAGCTTGGCCCATTTAATATTAGCTCTCTTCCTCCAATATTTCCTCTTTGCTTCCAAAAGGTTCAGAGTATGATTCCTAAGTGCTTTTCTGAAATTTCTCTCAATAACAGACAGAGGTCTCTGATCTTCCAAACCATCTAATAGAGCAGTAACATAACAACAGTGATTAATCACTTTGCTTAACTGAGAGATATTTTTGCTCCAATTCTTAAGTGCATGTCTGAGATTTTTGAACCTAGCAGCAATATCCTGTGCAGGGTTTCTGTATACACCTTTGTTATACCAATTTGATGTTACTATATCTGAGAAGCCCTCTTGATCAATCCAGAAATCTTCAAAACGAAATATATTTGCTTTTGGGATAGAGCAGCCTATCCTTACTTGTATAGGAATATGATCAGAGGAGAGTCTGGATAAAGGAGTGGCCATAGTGTCAGGGTATGTGGTAGTCCATTCAGATGATGTGAAAATCCAATCCAACTTTTCAAGCAAAGGTTCTTGCTGCATATTGCTCCAGGAATAAGCTCTTCCCTTCAGAGGTATTTCTTCCAAGTCCAGATGCTGGATAATATTATTAAAAAGAAACATATTGTTATTATCACCGCCTGCTCTGTTTCTATTCTCTGGGCATCTTATGAGATTGAAGTCTCCCAAAATCATCCAAAGATCATACTCATCACGATTCATAGAAAGCAGCCAATTAGCAAATAAAGTTCTTCCATCAGCAGATGTTGGCCCATAAATATTTGTAATAACCCATTTCTCATTGCTAATGGTGCAAGTTAGTTCCATAGTAATTTCAAAATTGTGATAATGAAGAGTTTGCCCAGTGAACTGAGAGCCATTCCATATGGTAATAAGACCACCAGAATTTCCAATAGACGGAACATAAGCAAATTGATTGAATCTCCTAGGACAAAAATTCCTGAGATATGCTTGATCAAAAAAATCTCTTTTGGTTTCTTGAAGGCAAATGATATTACAATTACTATCATCAACTTTTCTATAAATATCATCCCATCTAGTTTGGGAGTTAATGCCTCTAACATTCCAATCCAGGATACACCAAATTCTATTCATCAAATCTATTTAGATATATGTAAGATCTCACTGTGAATGCACAAGAGTAGATCCAGAGAGTAAAACTAGGGTTCAGATAACTGTTAGAGGAGGTGATGTATTCTGCTTTATGGTTTATGTCGGTGTATATGATATAATGCCTTCCTCTGAACATGTGTGTGTGACAGTAGGTATAATGATCATGTGATTTGGCGGTATAGGTAAGACATTGCATCGTAAAGAAACAGTAAAATAAAATCATATAACTATATCGATGCAAAGCAGAGACATGAACACCTCTGACCAAACTGACTAACGAGGAGATACTGAACCTATCAAAACGATTGCTAGGGATAACTAGGCAAATTTCAGGCTTGCCTATGACCTTGATACTAAGATTATTACACATAATCACTCATTGTCCAAAAGAAGGGCTTCATCCGACACCGCCTCACGCGGCATCTTGCAGAGACCAGTGCCAATAGCTCTGACAGTCTCGATCGGCAGATGAGGTGGAGGGGGAGCATCAGCATCATGTGCTACTGCTTCAAAGCGAGGGGCAAGGTTGGTGATCAGAAAGTCCTCTGATTGTTCAGATTCAGCTCCTGTACCTTCAGATACTGGAATGAATCCAGCAGCATTAGCACTCTCAATGTCCTTGTATCCACCAAAATTTTTTGCAATCCTGATGCTTCTACGTACAGGACCAACCTCCACTGGTTCCTTCTTTTTCCTCTTGTTTTTCTGAACAACTTTTGCAGATTCAGCATCTGGCAAAGGAATGATCTCAGAAGGGGCTGCCACATAGGTGGTATTCTCAACAGCATCAAATTGCAGGATATATTTCTTCACAAGACCCTCATCCTCAGCTATCTCAACCATCTTGCAACTAGCTCCAGTAATGGTTGTGCCTCCCAATCTTGAGATAATATCTCCAACATTGTCAGTAACAGCTGCAAGCAAGTTCTGAAGGGTGGTAACTGGATCTGGTGAGTTTGCAGGTATGTTGTGTGCTCTGTTATCCTGCAGAGGAGGTGTAGCAGGATTGATATCATGCATGTCTTCCAAGACAATAGGCTGACTTTCATCTGCACCAGGTGCAGGCATGTCATGCTGCTGCTGCTGATTGCCAGCTTCATTTGCTCCTTGCGCACCAAGACCACCATGGCCATGACCCCCTGCCCAAACATCATCAAAACCCATAGGCATCGGGTGCGGGCTTAGATAACCTGGAGGAATAGGGTCTTCATCTGCCCCCTGTGCTCCAAGAAGCTTGCGTGTCAGGATGGTTACTGGGCAAGTCCATGAATCGCCATTGCCAAGGTCATTGTTGTTCTGCATGATAACGAGGCTAAGAGGGAGTGTGTCAATGTTGTATGGGCGAATCTTCACCAAAATTCTCGCCTTATTGGACGAGTCTTTATTCCATACCACAAATCTGCCAAAAGGTGCAACGACACGCATGATAGTCTCAATATCCCAGCACTCCAGAGGGAAATTCAGAATCATCAGCCAACACTCATGAGTGAAGAAAGCATTGCGGTGGTTCATGCCTCTGTTCTGAGGCAAGAAACGGAGCACAGTATCACCAAGAAAATGTGGGCTGTAGTCAATCGCAGCATCTCTCTCGGCTGCGCTGTGGAACTGAATGAGCGCCGCGCCTTGACCACAACGTGAAGAGCTCTTGACACCCCATCCTCTGCCTTCCAGGAAGTGCTCAATCAAAGCAATTGAAGCATTGAACTCATGTGCAGCAGCTTCTGGCGCAAGGGTAGCAATGGCCCAGTCATCGCAGATCAGCGGAAGTTCTCCTCCAACAACCACGTAGCTACGCTTAGTACGCAGAGGACCTGGTGGGTGGTACTCGATACCGGGCGGCAGGTGAGGGATAGGATCAGATGGGTAGTTCGCCATTGGAGAGGATGGCAAAGATGCAGAAACTGACTCACGCGAGGGAATAGTGTTTACCGAGGCTGCTTGGGCAGTATTTATCTCCGGTAGTTTGTGTTTGATACGATTGATCTGTTTGGATTTCCTTTTGGTAGATAAACATTGTTTCGCAATGTGCCCATAGAAGTAACAAACTTTGCATCTAATCTGATTTGAGCAATCTCGAGATATATGTCCAGGTGCTAAGCATCTATTGCATTCCGAAAAACGAGGAACAGATCGATTACTTACGTGTAGAATTGAATCCTTGTTCATCAAGACATCATGCTGAGAATTCTGGAGAGGTGGGCTTTTATCTGCCATGCTGAGATCCCTCGGTATCGGCCCATTAATAGACGAGACCGGATTTTTGAAATTTGAAATGGAAACTATCCCTCCAAGATCCACCTGAGAAGAAACTCGACCAACTTGTTCTTCAATAATGGGTGATCTAACCACTGATGCAAAGTTACGGGGAGAGTTGATCAAAACAGCATTAGCACCCGTAAGAAAACCATGTGGACGTGAAGATCTCTCCAAATTACGTGATTGCATGTGATTAGTCCTTCTAGATCTGACCATAGTCCATTCAGCATCTGATTCTTTATGCCAATTAAACAACTCAATTTCCCAATTTGGACCGCCAGATCCCCAAAGATGAAAGAAACATTTAAATTCTTTTTCTGCATAAAATTTCCTCCTTTGAATAAGGAAACCCACAGCCTTGGAGCAGACAGAGAAACGATAAACCCTTCCCGACATATGCATAATATCCAAGGAATCATAAGCAGCACCCAGACAAGCAGATAGGGCAAGACCAACGTTGAGATCGTTCAAACGAAACGAAGATCTCCCGAACGAGACAACCAGGAAGAAACGGGACGAAGAAGAGATAGGGTTTACCGGGGTGGAAAATAGATCTCGAACCTTTGCCCGTAGGGAGTGACCTGTTGAGAAATCCAAAGAGTGGGCAATGGATTGGGGATCACCGAATGGATCGTAGGGAGCCATCCCGGAGGGCTTCAGATCTAGATCGTGGTGGCACTAGGTGGATCGCCATTGGAGACGCCCACGGAGAGGAGAGGTGGGAGACGCCCAGGTCTCGAGAGGTCTAATCAAGTACGACTAGATTTACAGTACATCTATCTCTAAACTTTCCTTGTTCGGCTCCTTCCGTGTCATGTACTTCAAGGAACCTTCCGCTGCACCGTCCTAGTGGCCCATCTTGCCATCGAGTACCTTCATGGGCCTCCAGCTGGACCGTATAGGGTAAAGCAACATTGGTTACCCGAAGGGTAATGCCCACGTCAGTAGCCCCCGAGTGTCTAGCCGAACATAGTTCGGGTAGAGACTGAAGCATGTCTTCTTCCGATGTTCTTCTCCTTGATCATTCTTGCTTTCCTTCTGTCTGCAACATTTTCTTCTATCGGGTGCGCGTCAGCGCTCCCGATGGGAGTAGCCCCCGAGTCTAGGTGCGGATGCTCGCAATCCGTGCGTAGACTCAAGTTGCGCTACTCGAACATTTTTCTCTGCCGAAGTTTTTCTGCAAGTCTCTGTAGGTCATCCGATATATTTTCCTTATGCAAGGGATAATGAATAACGTGCCCAGCTTTCGCTAGTTAACTGCCGACGGCAAAACAACGTTACCCAACACAGAATCAGGTCCCCGGGCATGATCCTGGAGTGCGAAAAAAGTTCTGTCGGGTGCGCGTCCAGCACTCCCGATGGGAGTAGCCCCCGAGTCTGGGCACGGGCGCTTGCGTCCGGGTGCAGGCTTGAGTCAAGTTTTTTCCTTCGAGTCCTCATTCTGCCGGGTGCGCGTCCAGCGCTCCCGATGGGAGTAGCCCCCGAGTCTAGGTGCAGATGCTTCGCAGTCTGTGCATAGACTCAAATCGAGCATCCGATAGCTTTTTATTCCTTCGTATGCAATCATTCCACCTGACGTCGTTGATAACGTTTTTCTGACACCTCGATTCTGACTGATAAGATGCGACCCGCCGGCCCTTCTTTCGAGCAATTCCTGCTCCTCTTACACAGTTACCAAGGCACCTCCTCGATTTCTGCAACCATTAACTGAAGAAAAGGTCCACTAACAGTACGGGGATTTCCTTAAATCTTCCAAAGGATAAAAATCCCTAATCTTCTCCTTCACTCGTCACAACATCCCTTCGTCGTTCTTCCTCTTCTTCCTTTCGCAACTGCTGCGCCGCCACCACTGCTTTCCAGTTTTTCCCAGATATCGCGATGGTGAAGAAGAAGAACCCTAGCGCCGCCGCCAGTTCCACGAGCGGTGGCGCCGCCGCCAAATCTTCCTCGGTTCTTCCGAAGGAGGGTGCCCCAAACGCTCCTCCCCCAGCTCCGGCGCCGCCGGCGCCACCAGGCTCAGCAGCCAGGCCCGGAGATTGGATAGCGTCAACCGTCACCAAGCGTGACGAGAAGAGATCCCGAAGCCTGGGATTGATCTCCTCCGATGAGGGGAATGTGATCTTTCCAGGTGCGATTTCTCGGCCTAATCCCCCTGCTGGCTTTACGATGATGTTCTTGTCGTTCTTATATCGGGGTCTTTCGCTTCCCGCTCATGAATTTCTCCTCCACCTCTTGCGAACTTACGAGATCCAATTATGGCAACTCACTCCCAACTCAATCCTTCACGTTGCTGTGTTCATCACCCTTTGCGAGGAATTTCTGGGCATTAAGCCTCATTTTGGGTTGTGGAAAAAGATCTTCTATGTGAAGAGATACAGCAGTAGTAATGGATCCTTTGTCACTGGAGGAGTTGGATTTGTAGCTCGTTCGGATGTCAACTACTTTAATTTCCCAATGAGAGAATCCGTGCAAGGGTGGAGATTGAAATGGTTTTACATCAAGGATTCCTTGTCACCCGAATCCCAGCTTCCTTGCTTTGTCGATGTCCTTGAAGCCAAGCCTAAAGATTCTTGGAAGAACATTCTCTCTCCCGACGAAAGAATAGCAGCCGTTGAATTATTTGCCAGATTTCTTCGGATCAAGGATGCTGATGGCCAAACCATGGTCGGCACAGAGGTGGCGGCGGTGTTCCTGAAACGTCGAGTCCAACCAGTCATGGCAGAGTTCGCCCGATGTGGTTGTATTCAGGCCCAAAGGATGAGACCAGGATTAATGCTGCCGAACTGTCGGAAAAGGAACTGCTCGACGAAGTCCGTCGCCTTACTTTCTTTAGTCAAGAGGACTCGATCCCAATGACATCTTCTTACACTCCTTTCGATGCCGAACATCCACCGCCAAAGGTAACTTCCCCTTTCAAATTCTTATTATGCTACTCTTGCTTAATCAACATGAGTACCATTGTCCTCATTTATTTTTCTTCGACAGGTCGCCATAGCCTTTGGAGACTCGCACGACTCGCCAAACGATATTTCTGAGGGGAGAGCTCCTCAGTACCCATTGATTTTCAAACTGTCGATCATACAAGCCCAGAAAGCGATTACGATGATCCGATAGATTCAGAAACTGTTCACACCAATCTCCCTCCTTCAGCCGATGGTGCTTGCGACACAGAGGGATCAGTGCGTGATGATGACGCTGATCGTGATGCCTTTGTTAATGCAGCTGTGGAGGAGGCCAGGGCTCCGCCCGTGAAGAGATCAATCGGTGGCTTCGCTGACGAAGACGATCTTCTCGATATGTAAATAACCTTCTTCTTTGCCCTCTTGTTTCTCGCATTCTCTACATAACTTCTGTCGACCGTTTCCTTTTTGTAGTGACGAAGGTTTTACCGAGCCTCCATCTAAGAAAGCCAAGTCCGATGTTGTTCCACCGGCCGTTGCAGCTTCCGAAGCTTCGGCTCCTAAGGCAGCTCCCACGGCCCAGGCGTCGACTGCTTCCTCCCTTTCCAAGGGGAAAGACATTCCTGTCGCCACCACGATTCCTCCTTCCGTAAGGCCTTTTTGAACACAACGCGAGTCTCTTGGAATATGCCTTGCCTAATGATTCTTTGTAAAACATCCTTTTTCTCTTAAGGACCTGCGCGGTGTGATATCTTCTTTAGAGGCCTTTGCCTCTCAATTTACCTCTCCAGAGGCGGACAACGTTCGACTGCAGGAGGAAGTTAAATCTTCCTCTTCAAAGTTGGACGGCGCCATTAAAAAGGCTGCCACAGCTCGCCAGGAGGTCGACTCCCTGAAAGAGGAGTTGAGCAGACTGAAGGAGAGGATGAAGGAGGAGGAAGCTCGGGCAGCTGAAAAGGATGAACTCCTTCGTCAATCTGCTTTGGCTCTGCTTGGTAAGCCCTTTCATACATCTCTGTTGATTACTCTTATGGATTCGTTTCTTCATCAATGATTTTTTCCAATTCGATTTCTTGCAGAAGCCGCCAGCATCCCTGCTGCTGTGGACAAAGTTCCGAGCAACTCTCCGGCAAATGGTGTGTCGATGGCTCTCGCCTCCCACCAGCTTACCCGGGAGCTTCTTGAAAAGGGAAAGGGTGCCCTGGCACGGATGCACTCGATGATTTTCCCCAAGATCAAGCAGGAGAAGACTCTGGGGCAGCTGATTGATGCCTTCGCGGTTGACACCAAGGAGGTTATCGAGGTATTCAAGCGTACTTCGCGTACCTATGGTGCCCTCCTTGCCTTCCAACTTATGATGGGTTACGGCTTTAAGGCTGACATCGAAGAAATGACTAAGGAGCTGCCGAAAGAGCAAGATGGGCGATTTGTTGACTTAAGCGCCTTTAAAACGTCTGCCCTAATTTGTGCTCGTCAGCTCCTTGAACTAGTCTCGTCAGGAAAGACATCGGCTGGACCTAGTTTGTCGAATCAGACCCAGGCCCCTTGATTTTTGTAACAAACTTATCTTCGAGCTGATGCGAAACATTATTCTTGTTGCAAAACTTTATGTTTGTAATGAACTCCGTGCTGGCAATGTTGCTGGCACACCTTTATCATAATATTTTCACTTGCACTTCTCCCAATAGTGGTTTCTTGCACCTCTCCCGATGGGAGTTACGTTGGGTGTTCAATTTGACCGTATCCGACATCCTTTTTAACGCTGTTTCCTGCAGGTTTTCCCGGTGCCCTCATTTGTCGACGACTCTTCGGGTGTTCTTCCCGAAGGTGATCGGATCCAGCGAATGAAGGATCGGATCACCCAGATGGAAAAGGACCTGCGCAGCACTTACGCCTTAGCTGCTATTGTCAATAAGAAGAGCGAGATTGCAGCCGACATGGAGCGGTACGCTCTTACTGAGCTGCATAAAGCTACCGAGAGTTTGAACTATGAGTTTATTGATCCCTGCGCCCTTTTGTCAACAACGCCTTATCTGACCCTTCATTTATTTTCTTTGCCAGTCATAGCTCTGAACCGTGCGGAAGAGAATAAACGGATTCACGAGCGTGTGCATGCATTAACCCAGCTATCCTTAGCCGAAGAGATTTTCTGGCGGGAGCACTCGAAGGCTTCGGCTGTCGCGCAATTTCAGGATCGGGTTCAGCAGGTCCACCACTTTTTTGACAAGTGCTACAAGGCCATGAGGGTAGTTTGGAAGACGATGTTCCCTTTGAACGCAGTTCCCCCTACGCTCCTGGCTTTGATGTCTGAGTTTGGTAATGCCAAGAAGATCCGAGACTTGGTGCGTGCGCAAGATTTTGCAGGGGCCAGGTTTACACTTGCCTTGTACTGACCCGTTATCCCTCAGCAAGTTTGCTGTCGATTGCCAACGCAACTGGAGACTTGGAGGCGCTGTATCCGAAGGTATTGTTGCCTGCCAATATAATTGTCGACAGACTTGAAGAGGAGTCAAAGGTACCTGAGGAAAGAGGAACTCCGCAGGGGTGATTTCAGGGGTTAAGGTTTGTTTCGTAAATAGACAGTTTGGCTATTTCATCCAAGCGTTTGGATTATGTAATGAAGCCCTTTTGTTCGTTAGATACATGCATATGTACTTTTACCGTTCTGATGCCGTTGGCAAGTTTTGACTGAGCGAATCTGAGTTGCTCGTTTAAATGTATGTGTATTGGTTGGTTAGCAAATCATTTGAGTGATCAGCTCATGTTGCAGGTTTTGCTAAACCTGTTGTATGCGCAACTTTGCTTTCAACCGATGTATGTTTCGGCAGTCACTCCCGAATATTTCGGGTGTAATGATGCTGCCGATGAGCCCGTTGTCCATTGATATTTCCATAAGTAAAATATCGAACGTGGGTTGTATTTATATGTATTTCCGAACTCTTGCTATGTACGGCACTCGTAGAGGCATCTATAGCAAAGAGAAAGGTTAATGTCTTTTGGCACTCGTAGAGGCTTTTCTTTTGGAACACGATCTTCTGCCTTGTACTATGTTTGCATAGTGATGCGGCTTAGTCGTTTTGAATTACTGCAATGCTTTAACAAAGAATCGAAGCTTGAAATCTTATTGATAAGGTAAGCATGAGACTAGAGGGCGAAAAAAGGAAGGCCCTGTTTAGAGAAAAAGGAAAAAAATTAAATGCTGAGAAATTGCTTAAGCAAGGAAGGGGTTCTTCTCTTCTTCTGGCTTCTTCACCACGTTAGTGGTTGCTGCAGCGTTGTTGGTTTCACCAGGGGTTTGGGTAGTGGTTACCAGTGTCTTGCTGTCCCCTATGCCTTCTGCGCCATCAACTGCCGAACCTTTTGCTGCCAAGGCTTCTGCTGCCGAAGCTTCTGCTGCTGAAGCCTCGGCTGTCAGAGCTTTAAGGACAGGAGCAGCTGGCTTCTTCTTGGTTTCCCTGACATCTTTTTCCTCCTTGATTTCACGTAATGACAGCTTGGGTAAAGGGTCGACGATTTCTTGGTGTGACCCAAACTTCGCAGCAATCCTCTGAAAGTCGCGGTCACAATTGTCCGAGCGTGAAAAACTTCCATAGACTGTGATGTTTGTCCCGTTGTTCCCAGGCATTTTCAGCTTGAGGTATGCGTAGTGCGGCACAGCCATGAACTTGGCATAAGCTGGTCTCCCGAGTATAGCGTGATACCGTGACTCCCAGCTCACTACTTCAAACTCGATCTTTTCCTTCCTGAAATTGTCGGCTTTGCCGAAGACGACGTTCAGGTAAACTTTGCCAAGAGAGTAGCCCGGTGCGGTTGGAAGGATCCCATGGAAGCAAGTGTCTGTTTCTTCTAGCATCCTCATGGGGATCCCCATTCTCTGATTGTGTCGACGAATATCAGGTTTAACCCGCTTCCACCATCCATGAAGACTTTGCTCATCTTGAACCCCCCCCAATTTGTGCTTCGACTACTAAGGCAGCGTGTCCTGGTTGTGGTATGGTCATTGGGTGATCTGCTCGACTGAACGTAATGTTCTAAGAGGACCACTCGACATACTCGGGGATGTTTGCCATGATGCTTTCTGCCAAGTTGATCTCTCGGGTGAGCTTCTTCATCTTCTTCTCGAGACACCTGTCCTATGGATCATGCTCATCTGCCCACGTGGTGGTGGAAAGGCCTCATTGGTTTGATGAGGTTGAGCCTGCTGGACTTGATGCTGCGGTGGAGGTGGGGGTGGCGGTGGTAGCTGTTGCTGACCTGACTGCTGGATGAGTTTGTGCATGTCAAGGAACTGCCGACAGTCCCTGAGCAGGTGACTCGACTTCGTTTTGCCGTCCTTGGAATCGACATACGAGTGCAGGTAACAGGGGGCGTTGATCTGCTCAGCGTAGGGTAATTCGGGGGTCCTCTGCTGTCGTGGTTTATAGTTGCCACGGTTCCCAGAGTTGTTCCGATTACCGTCCTGTCGATCATCTCTTCTCTCGTCGTATCGATCGTCCTGTCGATCGGAATACCCTGCAGCTACCAGGTTGTTATCATCGTAATTGCGGTTCTTCCTTCTCTTGTGACGATCCCTTCGGCCACCCGAGTCATGCTTCGGCTGGTCATCGTCTTCGTCGTCACTGCGCTGTCGTGGCCTTCGTACATTGTCCTCACCATCAGCCCAACTGTTGGTGATTTCCATTAACTTGGTTATGGTTTTTGGCTTTTTGCGCCCGAGTTCTTCTATGTAGCTCTCACGTCGGATGCCATCGCTGAAAGCGTCGATTGCTCTGTTGATAGATACGTCTTCAGCAGTGTTCAGGAGTTTGGTGAATCTCCCGATGTATGAGCGCATCGACTCCTTCTGTTTTTGCTGGCAATTCCGTAACTCTTCAATCCCGACGGGTCTCTTGTATGTTGCTTGGAAATTGGCAACGAAGGCATCTACTAGGTCGTCCCATGATTTAATGGAACCTTTCGGCAACCCCCTTAGCCAGGCTCGTGTTGAATCCTTCAAGTAGAGCTGCAAGCATTGCATTGCTGCTATCTGGTTTCCCTTGTGCAGGATCACAGTCTGCAGGTAGTCGTCTATCCAAGATCTTGGTTCCTGCTGCCCATCGTATTTGGCAGCGTCGGTAGGTGTAGGCTTGAACTTTTTGGGCGGCATCGTCTCACGGATTTTGTAACTTAAACAGTCGGCTCCCCGAGTTCGCCGTCATACTCCCGATCCTCATCCAAAGAATCTCTATCGTTGTCCTTTCTAGCGGCGCGTCGTCGCCTTGCTTTGTCGATCTTGCTCTGGGTGATTTCATCCCGGGCATCTCTCGCATGATGTTTTGAACCACCAGCTTGCACCGTGGTCTTTTCCTTTTGCGGGACTAGGTTGTTCCCCATTATCGCGAGACTCTCCAGGGCACCTCGATGAGCTTGAGCCATGGATCCTTCGGGGCGCTGATTGATGAGGTATGCGGCGAGGTTGGCCGTTGCTCCAGCGACGGTTTTCGGCCGTGGCATTCCCGCGGTATCCGTGGTCATAAAGGATTTAGTCAAGTTCGACGTTATCTCTCTTGTGTCATCTTCCGAAAGCCTGGATAGTCTCGACCGGTGCTTGCCTGCTTCCTGAGTGTTTCGGGAGGCGCTCCCTTGCGAGCCCCTTCGTCGTTCACTGGATCGATCTGCCACAGATAGGCGTCTCTCGAGGGTAGCTTGCTCTTTCGACAGGTGCTCCCGGTTTTTCTCTAGTATAGAGCGATAAGCATTGAGGGTTCCAACCGAGGTTCCTGCGGGGAGCGGTGTGTTGTTGAGTACTGCTGCCCTGGCCGCTGCCCACTCCTCGTCCGCGATGGTGTAGTTGCTATCGCGGTTGCTGGCGCTGTTTTCAAAACTTGCCCTTCTGCTGGAACGAGGGGTATGGTCTCCGTCTTCTCTGCGCCTCGGGTTTCCTGTGTTATTGGCGACATAAACCTGATGGCGTGTCGCTCTTCGGGTGGTTCCTTGGACGATGCTGTCGATACTGTCTTCTCCCGATGAATATTGGGCGTTGCAGATGAATGGTGTGTCGCTCGATCCCAGCCCGTGCCTGGTGTCGCAGTTCAAGCAGTAGTACGAAGTTAACTCCGAAGATGTGGGATCGTCAGATCCTACCGACATGGGAGACACCGAGCGGGGAGTCGAGGGCACGGGTGAACACGTCGATCCTGTCAGACCAGCCGATAGGTCGAGTGATGATGACGCGCTTGGACTCGTCGATCCGAAAGTGGGCGACTCTAGCAATCGAAGGATTCCTTCCGCGTTGACGTTGTAGTGGACGCTGCCGAAGGTCATCTCCATGTTTCCTTGTAGATCTGAAAAGTTTGAACGGGAGGAATCGCTGTGCGGAGTAAATTCGTAGGAGCCGAATCGAATCGGGCTTCCCAGGATTGGCGATGATGGTGTCGATGAAGTTGCTGATGAAGTTGCTGGTGAAGCCGCCGGTGTCATGATTGGATCTGCCGATGACCGATCTTGTGCCGACAGGGTTCCCACAGACGGCGCCAATTGTCGAGGGTGCTCCTCGGCAATGCCCTCCGATAGGGGCTTAGGGTTGATGGAATCCTCGCAAGCCGACACGAGACATCGGTTCACAGACAAGCGGGGAGAGCGATTTACCCAGGTTCGGGGCCCTCCATGAGGTAAAACCCTTACGTCCTGCCTGTCTGTTCTTGATTATGATGATAATGGATTACAATGGGGTGCCGAATAGTTCGGCTGAGATGTCGCCAAGATAGCTAAGTGCTAGGGTACCTAGGTCTAAGCTTCTGTTGGCTAAGATCGCTAAGATTGATTGTGTCCCTCGATAGCCCCTCTCCTGATCTTTATATAGGTGGCCAGGTCTCGAGAGGTCTAATCGAGTACGACTAGGTTTACAGTACATCTATCTCTAAACTTTCCTTGTTCGGCTCCTTCCGTGTCTTGTACTTCAAGGAACCATCCGCTGCACCGTCCTAGTGGCCCATCTTGCCATCGAGTACCTTCATGGGCCTCCAGCTGGACTGTATAGGGTAAAGCAACATTGGTTACCCGAAGGGTAACGCCCACGTCACCTTATTTATCAACTTAATTGAATGCTTACTATATATATGACATAAGAAGACTATGTGCATTGGTTTTTCATTTTATTGTTTTTTTAATTTTATGCCCATTTGAATCTTGGTCAAATCCTAGGTTTGACCATGATTTAAACAAGTTGAAAACATGAATATGAAAAATTAAGCATATATCCTTCTTAGTCACTCCAAAATGAAGCTCTTGGGAGGGTTTTTGAAATTTCCATGTTTGAAACCAAAAACCACATATCTTCATGCTTGACTTCATGAGACAGAGTTTAGGGTTAGGGGGTAGATACATGATTTCTCTGGTTTGAATATATCTAGACCTTGTTTATCAACTTAATTGAATGCTTACTATGTGAGATAAGAAGACTATGTCCCTTGATTTTCCATTTGTTTTTCTGAATTTTTATGCCCATTTGAATCTTGGTCAAATCCTAGGTTTGACCATGATTTAAACAAGTTTAAAACATGAATATGAAAAATTAAGCATATATCCTTCTTAGTCACTCCAAAATGTACATCTTGGTAGGGTTTTTGAAATTTCCATGTTTGAAACCAAAAACCACTTCTCTTCATGCATGCTTGACTTCATAAGACAGAGTTTAGGGCTAGGGGTAGCTAGATACATGATGTTTCTGGTTTGAATATGTCTAGACCTTGTTTATCAACTTAATTGAATGCTTACTATATGACATAAGAAGACTACGTGCCTTGGTTTTTCATTTATTTTGAATTTTTATGCCCATTTGAATCTTGGTCAAATCCTAGGTTTGACCATGATTTAAACAAGTTTAAAACATAAATATGAAAAATTAAGCATCTATCCTTCTTAGCCACTCCAAAATGTAGCTCTTGGGAGGGTTTTTGAAATTTCCATGTTTGAAACCAAAAACCACATCTCTTCATGCTTGACTTCATAAGTCAGAGTTTAGGGATAGGGGGTAGATACATGATTTTTCTGGTTGAATATGTCTAAACCTTGTTTATCAACTTGAATGCTTACTATATTACATACGAAGACTATTTGCTAACGGAGGGAGTAAGCACTCTAGCTATGAAAAGTACCAAACGATGCATACCAAAATGATTTTTTAGAGGAATACTAGTTCGGATTATATAATTTTATATTAGCAGGCCAAAATTGAACCCCGTAGTTGGATTTTCAGAAATTGATCCGTAGTATCGGGCAAAACCCTAGTTTAGCTTATTTAATAATAGATTCGTAGGTCGATTTTTTTACGTTATTATTATTATTACTAGGCAGCACATGTGTTTGCCCGTCCAGTGAAACTCTTTCATTTCATTTTTCTTTTCCGCAAGGTCGGGAGTCGGAGGAAGAGAGATCACACGGGAGGAGACGAAGGAAGAGCAGTCACGGGGCCCCACTTATTTATGGTGTCTATCCTTTTTCTGGTGATGTTGACTGTTGTGCAGGGCTGTTAGTGCGCAGGGGGTGCGAGCGAGCGGGAAAGGCCGAGAATGAGAGAGATGTTTTTTTTAGAGGGACAACCGAACGATCCTGAAGGACCCAGATTTCCAATACGCATCAGAGCGCAGTTTACAGCAGGACACAAAATAAACAGGAAATTACGTCTAAATCCCTAAGATTTACATGGTAGACCCTAGGCTGAAAGCAAGAAATGCGATCGGGTCCTTAACAGCCACCGTCCGGATTGATCCTCGTCGCAGCCGGGGACGAACCACTTGGCGCGACCAAATCGCCATGGCTACAGAGCCTGCACACCATGGCCTACGAGCTGAGCTAGAAACGACCTGCCAAAACCAGCAGCCAACGGAGGTGGATAATTGGAGAGATGGAGAGAGAGAGAGAGTGTGTGTGTGTTGATGCCTCTCTCTTGACAAAGTAGATGGCTGGGAGTTTGCCTACCTAGCGTACGTGACTTGTGCTCACTGAAGTGTGGGACCTCATGCATGGGAACCACACGTAAGTGACAGACTTGTTGCTCTAATAACTCGGGTGATCATTATACTGTATTAGTACATAGTTTCCTATGGATCCTTCTTAGTCACTCCAAAATGAAGCTCTTTGGGAGGGTTTTTGAAATTTCCATGTTTCAAACCAAAAACCACATATCTTCATGCGCTTGACTTCATGAGACAGAGTTTAGGGTTAGGGGGTAGATACATGATTTCTCTGTTTTGAATATGTCTAGACCTGGTTTATCAACTTAATTGAATGCTTACTATATGACATAAGAAGACTATGTGCCTTGATTTTTCATTTTTTTAAATTTTTTCCCATTTGAATCTTGGTCAAATCCTAGGTTTGACCATGATTTAAACAAGTTTAAAACATGAATATGAAAAATTAAGCATGTATCCTTCGTAGTCACTCCAAAGTGAAGCTCGATCTTGAGAGGGTTTTTGAAATTTCCATGTTTGAAACCAAAAAACCACGTACTTCTCTTCATGCTAGACTTCATAAGACAGAGTTTGGGGTTAGGGGTAGCTTGATACATAAATTTTCTGGATTGAATATGTCTAGACATTGTTTATCAACTTAATTGAATGCTTACTAGATGACATAAGATGACTATGTGCATTGGTTTTTCATTTTTTTGAATTTTTATGCCCATTTGAATCTTGGTCAAATCCTAGGTTTGACCATGATTTAATCAAGTTTAAAACATGAATATGAAAAATTAAGCATCTATCCTTCTTAGTCACTCCAATATGTAGCTCTTGGGAGGGTTTTTGAAATTTCCATGCTTGAAAACCAAAAACCAGTTCTCTTCATGCATGCTTGACTTCATAAGACAGAGTTTAGGGTTAGGGGGTAGATACATGATTTTCTTGCTAGTTTGAATATGTCTAGACCTTGTTTATCAATTTAATTGAATGCTTACTATATGACATGAGCAGACCTTGGTTTTAATTTTTTTATACCCATTTGAATCTTCGTCAAATCCTAGGTTTGTTGACCAAGATTTGAACAAGTTTAAAACATGAATATGAAAAAGTAAGCATGTATGCTTCTTAATTAGTCACTCCAAAATGAAGCTCTTGGGAGGGTTTTTGAAATTTCCATGTTTGAAACCAAAAACCACTTCTTCTCTTCATGCTTGACTTCATAAGTCAGGGTTTAGGGATATATAGGGGGTAGATACATGATTTTTATGGTTTGAATATGTCTAGACCTTGTTTATCAACTTAATTGAATGCTTACTATATGACATAAGAAGACTATGTGCCTTGATTTTTCATTTTTTTAAATTATGCCCATTTGAATCTTGGTCAAACCTAATTTAAACAAGTTTAAAACATGAATATGAAAATTAAGCATGTATCCTTCGTAGTCACTCCAAAATGAAGCTCTTGAGAGGGTTTTTCAAATTTCCATGTTTGAAACCAAAAAACCACGTACTTCTCTTCATGCTTGACTTCATAAGACAGAGTTTGGGGTTAGGGGTAGCTTGATACATGATTTTTCTCGTTTGAATATGTCTAGACCTTGTTTATCAACTTAATTGAATGCTTACTATATATATGACATAAGAAGACTATGTGCATTGGTTTTTCATTTTATTGTTTTTTTTGATTTTATGCCCATTTGAATCTTGGTCAAATCCTAGGTTTGACCATGATTTAAACAAATTGAAAACATGAATATGAAAAATTAAGCATATATCCTTCTTAGTCACTCCAAAATGAAGCTCTTGGGAGGGTTTTTGAAATTTCCATGTTTGAAACTAAAAACCACATATCTTCATGCTTGTCTTCATGAGACAGAGTTTAGGGTTAGGGGGTAGATACATGATTTCTCTGGTTTGAATATATCTAGACCTTGTTTATCAAATTAATTGAATGCTTACTATGTCACATAAGAAGACTATGTGCCTTGATTTTCCATTATTTGTTTTTTCTGAATTTTTATGCCCATTTGAATCTTGGTCAAATCCTAGGTTTGACCATGATTAAACAAGTTTAAAACATGAATATGAAAAATTAAGCATATATCCTTTTTAGTCACTCCAAAATGTAGATCTTGGTAGGGTTTTTGAAATTTCCATGTTTGAAACCAAAAACCACTTCTCTGCATGCATGCTTGACTTCATAAGACAGAGTTTAGGGCTAGGGGTAGCTAGATACTTGATTTTTCTGGTTTGAATATGTCTAGACCTTGTTTATCAACTTAATTGAATGCTTACTATATGACATAACAAGACTACGTGCCTTGGATTTTCATTTATTTTGATTTATTTTGAATTTTTATGCCCATTTGAATCTTGGTCAAATCCTAGGTTTGACCATGATTTAAACAAGTTTAAAACATAAATATGAAAAATTGAGCATCTATCCTTCTTAGCCACTCCAAAATGTAGCTCTTGGGAGGGTTTTTGAAATTTCCATGTTTGAAACCAAAAACCACATCTCTTCATGCTTGACTTCATAAGTCAGAGTTTAGGGATAGGGGTAGATACATGATTTTTCTGGTTGAATATGTCTAAACCTTGTTTATCAACTTGAATGCTTAGGGCTCCTTTGATTTAAAGGATAGGAAAAGCATAGGAATAGGAAAGGTATAGGATTGGAATGACATGTCTACTTGAATCCTATAGGAAGATGAAGTGTGTTTGATGAAGCAAAGGAATTTTTTCATGAGGTATGAGCTAATGCTTTTTTCCTATAGGAATTACACTACAAGATTCCTATATGAATTTTTCCTATAGGATATGTTCCTATGAATCAAACAACATGTATAGGAAATTTTCCCATGGGAACCAAATCCTACACAATTCCTATGCAAATCCTTTGAATCAAAGGAGCCCTTACTATATGACATACGAAGACTATTTGCTAACGGAGGGAGTAAGCACTCTAGCTATGAAAAGTACCAAACGATGCATACCAAAATGATTTTTAGAGGAATACTAGTTCGGATTATATAATTTTATATTAGCAGGCCAAAATCGAACCCCGTAGTTGGATTTTCAGAAATTGATCCGTAGTACTGGGCAAAACCCTAGTTTAGCTTATTTAATAATAGATTTGTAGGTCGATTTTTTTACGTTATTATTATTATTACTAGGCAACACATGTGTTTGCCCGTCCAGTGAAACTCTTTCATTTCATTTTTCTTTTCCGCAAGGTCGGGAGTCGGAGGAAGAGGGATCACACGGGAGGAGACGAAGGGAGAGCAGTCACGGGGCCCCACTTATTTATGGTGTCTATCCTTTTTCTGGTGATGTTGACTGTTGTGCAAGGTTGTCAGTGCGCAGGGGGTGCGAGCGAGCGAGAAAGGCCGAGAATGAGAGAGATGTTTTTTTTAGAGGGACAACCGAACGATCCTGAAGGACCCAGATTTCCAATACGCATCAGAGCGCAGTTTACAGCAGGACACAAAATAAACAGAAAATTACGTCTAAATCCCTAAGATTTACATGGTAGACCCCATGCTGAAAGCAAGAAATGCGATCGGGTCGTTAACAGCCACCGTCCGGATTGATCCTCGTCGCAGCCGGGGACGAACCACTTGGCGCAACCAAATCGCCATGGCTCTAGAGCCTGCACACCATGGCCTACGAGCTGAGCTAGAAACGACCTGCCAAAACCGGCAGCCAACGGAGGTGGATAATTGGAGAGATGGAGAGAGAGAGAGAGTTTGTGTGTGTGTGTTGATGCCTCTCTCTTGACAAAGAAGATGGCTGGGAGTTTGCCTACCTAGCGTACGTCACTTGTGCTCACTGAAGTGTGGGACCTCACGCATGGGAACCACACGTAAGTGACAGACTTGTTGCTCTAATAACTCGGGTGATCATTATACTCGTATTAGTACATAGTTTCCTATGGATCCTTCTTAGTCACTCCAAAATGAAGCTCTTTGGGAGGGTTTTTGAAATTTCCATGTTTCAAACCAAAAACCACATATCTTCATGCGCTTGACTTCATGAGACGAGTTTAGGGTTAGGGGTAGATACATGATTTCTCTGGTTTGAATATGTCTAGACCTTGTTTATCAACTTAATTGAATGCTTACTAAATGACATAAGAAGACTATGTGCCTTGATTTTTCATTTTTTTAAATTTTGCCCATTTGAATCTTGGTCAAATCCTAGGTTTGACCATGATTTAAACAAGTTTAAAACATGAATATGAAAAATTAAGCATGTATCCTTCGTAGTCACTCCAAAATGAAGCTCTTGAGAGGGTTTTTGAAATTTCCATGTTTGAAACCAAAAAACCCCGTACTTCTCTTCATGCTTGACTTCATAAGACATAGTTTGGGGATAGGGGTATCTTGATACATGAATTTTCTGGTTTGAATATGTCTAGACCTTGTTTATCAACTTAATTGAATGCTTACTAGATGACATGAGATGACTATGTGCATTGGTTTTTCATTTTATTGTTTTTTTTGAATTTTTATGCCCATTTGAATCTTGGTCAAATCCTAGGTTTGACCATGATTTAAACAAGTTTAAAACATGAATATGAAAAATTAAGCATGTATCCTTCGTAGTCACTCCAAAATGAAGATCGATCTTGAGAGGGTTTTTGAAATTTCCATGTTTGAAACCAAAAAACCACTTACTTCTCTTCATGCTAGACTTCATAAGACAGAGTTTGGGGTTAGGGGTAGCTTGATACATAAATTTTCTGGTTTGAATATGTCTAGACATTGTTTATCAACTTAATTGAATGCTTACTATATGACATAAGATGACCAGGTGCATTGGTTTTCAAATTTTTTTGAATTTTTATGCCATTTGAATCTTGGTCAAATCCTAGGTTTGACCATGATTTAATCAAGTTTAAAACATGAATATGAAAAATTAAGCATCTATCCTTCTTAGTCACTCCAATATGTAGCTCTTGGGAGGGTTTTTGAAATTTCCATGCTTGAAAACCAAAAACCACTTCTCTTCATGCATGCTTGACTTCATAAGACAGAGTTTAGGGTTAGGGGGTAGATACATGATTTTCCTGCTAGTTTGAATATGTCTAGACCTTGTTTATCAATTTAATTGAATGCTTACTATATGACATGAGCACACCTTGGTTTTAATTTTTTTATACCCATTTGAATCTTCGTCAAATCCTAGGTTTGTTGACCAAGATTTGAACAAGTTTAAAACATGAATATGAAAAAGTAAGCATGTAT